>NC_056736.1:430232175-430287175 GCF_019279795.1 Protopterus annectens | reverse complement strand
TTTTTTTTTTAATTCAGTAAGAGAGAAATGCTGGGATAAGGGACATTGGTATTTCTGGGTCATGTAAATTGGGTGGGTGAAGAAGCAAATACAAACAAACAAGATAAAACAAATAAGACAGGAGACAGGTACAGTGAGGGACACAAAATGTTGGGAAACCATGATTGGTGTGAGGGAGAGAACAACCCAGGCTCAGTATACAGCTCAGCAAGCTCCTGCCTGGTGCCCTGCAAAGTTCTACCGCAGCAGAGAGACAAAAGAGAGAATTTGGAGTGATTAAGTATCATTTTTCTGCATTTTCTTGCTACCTTTAGCTAATTCCACCTAAATGCTGATTTTCTAGAGTTTCTGTGATTTAAAAAACTTGTTTCAGCTGCATAGTGTACTTATTTTACTGCCTGCACTTTAACAAAGTTGTTTTGTGTTTAGATTAAATGTTTAACTGTTGTAGGCTACACACTCAAGTGTGATAGCCATTTCTGTGCATTTAAAGTGTTTTTTTAATTGTATCTGCTTTATTTTCTGAAAAAAACAAAAAAAAAAACAAAAAAAATAACTTGTTTTTCCACCTTTCTAAGCTAGTTTAGTCCAGCTTTCAGGTTAGTGCTGAATTCAGGCCTGTGTTACAAGTTTCTGTGTTTGCCCATACCTTACTTGGATAGAAGGAAGTTTCTCTGTTCACTGTGAGAGAGGGAGCTTTGAGCAGCCTATCTGTCCCTGGAGGAGTGGTTTCAGCCCATAAATTTGTAGTTTATTAGACATGTTGGGCTAATTTCTATTTATTTTATTTCCCTGCTATAAAACCTGCATTTGCAATTTTTTTGTGCTAGTATACAGCTCAGCAAGCTCCTGCCTGGTACCCTGCAGAGTTCTACAGCAGCAGAGAGACAAAAGAGAGACTTTGGAGTAATTAAGTATCATTTTCTGCATTGTCTTGCTCCCTTTAGCGAATCCCACCTAACACGCTGATTTTCTAGAGTTTTTTTTATTTAAAAAGCTTATTTCAGCTACATATTGTAATTATTTAACTGCCTGAAACTGTAACAAAGTAGTTTTTGTGTTTAAATTACCTGTTTAACTGTTGAAGGCTACACACTCAAGTGTGATAGCCATTTATGTGCATTTAACATGTTTTTTTGATTGTATCTGCTTTATTTTCTGAAAAAAACAAACAAACAAAAACTGAAACAAAAAAAAACTTGTTTTTCCACCTTTCCAAGCTAGTTTAGTCCAGTTTTCAGGTTGGTGCTGAATTCAGGGCTGTGTTACAAGATTTTGTGTTTGCCCATACCTTACTTGGATAGAAGGAAGTTTCTCTGTTCACTGTGAGAGAGGGAGCTTTGAGCAGCCTATCTGTCCATGGAGGAGTGGTTTCAGCCCAGAAAGTAGTAGTTTCTTGGTCATTTTGGGCTAATTTCTATCTCTTTCATTTCCCTGCTATAAAACCCACATTTGCAAAGTTTTTTTTGCTAGTATAAAGCTCAGCAAGCTCCTGCCTGGTGCCCTGCAGAGTTCTACAGCAGCAGAGAAACAAAAGAGAGACTTTGGAGTGATTAAGTATAATTTTTCTGCATTTTTTTGCTGCCTTTAATGAATCCCACCTAAAACACCAATTTTCTAGAGTTTATATGATTTAAAAAGCTTGTTTCTACTACATATTGTACTTATTTTACTGCATGCACTTTAACAAAGTCATTTTTGTGTTTAAATTACCTGTTTAACTGTTGTAGGCTACACACTCAAGTGTGATAGCCATTTCTGTGCATTTAAAGTGTTTTTTGATTGTATCTGCTTTATTTTCAGAAAAAAAAAACAAAAAAATACTTGTTTTCCTGCCTTTCCAAGTAGTTTAGTCCAGTGTTTAGGTTAGTGCTGAATTCAGGGCTGTGTTACAAGTTTCTGTGTTTGCCCATACTTTACTTGGATAGAATGAAGTTTCTGTGTTTATTGTGAGAGAGGGAGCTTTGAGCAGCCTATCTGTCCCTGGAGAAGTGGTTTCAGACCAGTAATTAGTAGTTCATTGGCCATTTTGGGCTAATTTCTATCTCTTTCATTTCCCTGCTATAAAACCTTCATTTGTGAGGTTTTGCATGCCGGGCAGCGCTGGTTAGCTAGGATATAACTATTCCCGGCTCCACAAAGCCTACTCTTCAATTTTTCCCTTGGAACTATACAAACATTCAACTTAAACACTCAATTCATTCACTTCTCATCCTTGCACTTTCCCAAAACTCATAGCAAGCACTAATAAATCTTAGCACTAGACCCCCCCCCCTATACTGTAGAGAAGGACAAGACTCTCTATTCGACCTTACCAGCCAATCAGTAAAAAAGTTCACTGTACCTATCCAGACATGTCCAAAGGGCAGTTTCAGGTGTACTCTCCAGTCCAACTGGTGAAACTGGGCATTTTGAGGCAATGTTACAATTGCCTCATGTATTCAGACAACCCTCTCCTTCTTCCACCAAACACTAACACATGTGAGAGATGCAATTATACAGCCAAACTGGAGGCTAAGCTCTCTCTACCTAAGACTGGACCAGGCAGTCAAGGGAATTACTTGCATCACACCACCAGTCTCACATAGACCTATGAAACCAGCACTGACAAAAAACACACATAAATACACAAAAACATACTCGGAGACTCTAAATAAAAATCTGCAAAAGCAACAGAGACCTCCAAAGCAGACATCCAAGCAACCTCCACCCCCCCAACACAAACTATGAAACATATACTTCACAAAACCAGTGTGCCACACAATCACAGCCCTTAAGGCAAAATAATATGCCCAACACACTAGTCACAGGTGACTCTATAGTCAGGCACATTGACGTCCCACTCTCTAGGCTGAACAAGGAGAAGGTTACTGTTAGTTGCCTGTTGGGTACCAGGATCTGCCACATAACACAAGCACGCAGGTCATTCCAGAACAAGTGCAAATATGACTCTGTCATTGTCCATGTTGGTGTAAATGACCTGAGCCATACCTTCCTGGACTACATGAAAAGAGACATGGAGGAGCTCTCTGATCATGTAGTCCAGGCTGGTATGACCCTGATGCTGAGTAGCATCCTGCCATCACCAAGAATGATACCATGGTATAGAGACAAAATTATCAATTTCAACAATTGGCTAAACTTCTGGTGTCATTCAAAGGGGATCCAGTGTCTGTCAGCCTGGGATGACATGCTCAACAATCCATGCTGCTTTGCTAGAGATGGCTTGCAACTGTCAACCTTAGGCTTTCGAATACTGGCCAAGGCTCTTGCAACCCCCATAGTTCCTTTTTTAGGCAAGGCTCAAAAGACAAACCCACCGCCGTAAATAGCAAAAGTAACAAAAAACTGAGTGTAATGCTGCTCAATGCCAGAAGTCTAAACTTCAAAATGCACGCACTCGAGGCACTCCTCACTATGGAGAAAATCGATATATTTGCAGTAACAGAAACCTGGTTTAAGGCTCCAGAGAGCACCCCAGCACTACCAGGCTACAACTCATACCATATATTTCAGCCACAAAACCCGGACCGAAATACAAAAGGCAGGGGAGTATCCATATTCATCTAGGATACCCACACCTCCAGGTTAGTGGCACAGCATAATGTTTCAGAGATCATTCACATGCAACTAACAACGTGCAAAACTGCTATTCAAATTATAGCTTGTTGCAGATCACCCACCATGTCCCAGGACCCCCACTCCGCATTCCTGTAAACACTGGGAAATATAAAGGTCTTACCAAACACCCTGATATTGGGTGATTTCAATTATCCAAACATTAACTGGGAGAACTACTCAAGTATGAACTCCCTGGCTCAACATTTCCTAATATTTATAAACTCAAATGCCCTGGATCAACTGGTTAACACCCCAACCAGAGGTGACAACATATTGGACCTGGTCATCGCCAGCATGGGCGACCGGTGTTCCACACCGGAGGTCATCCCCTCGCTGGTTAGATCTGACCATAAACTAATCACTCTGGATATTTACATTCTGCCACCACCCCCAGTCAAAGAAACCACTGTGAAAAACTTTTCAAAAGCAAACTTCACGTTTCTTAAGACCAAGGTGGGAAGTTTCAAAGCCCCCATGCTAAAGGATAATGCTGTCCAAGTTGCAAAATCCTTTACTAATGCACTCTACGGGCACATACAAGAATGCATGGATCATGCTAGCCCAAACAAAACCAAGACTCACTCCTCCAAGAAAACAAAACCAGTCTGGTGAACCCCTGCCATAAACAAGCTGTACACTAGAAGGAGGAAACTAGTTCAGAAAAGAGTAAAATCCCAAGAAGGGAAAACATCCCTGATCAGTATCAGCAAGAAACTACGTTCCATCATAAAATCATCCAAGGCTAGCTTTGAAAGAAAAATTGCCATGGACCCCAAAGATAACTACAAGGCATTCTTTAGCTATGTCAAGAATCTAAGTGGCAATTCTCAGATCTGCTCGGAGTTAGTGCAGAATGGCACAAAATACACTGAACCATCCGATATAGCCAACATCCTGGCAGACAGGTTTAGTGCAAACTTCACCCCCCTCTCACCCCCAAAAGGGCCCATAACTATACCAGAAGAATGTAGCGCTGCTGAAATCACAGACACTCAGGTTAAAATAGCCCTCTCCAAAGCCAAAAACACAGCATCATTGGGACCGGACAGTGTCCCAGGCTGCATCCTATACAAGCCCAAAGATGAACTAACCTCTCACCTAAACACATTGTTCAAACTCAGCCTCTCCACAGGCTACGTGACCACAGATTGGTGCACAGCAACAGTTATTCTGTTCCACAAAGGTGGAGCCACAATAGACCCCAGGAACTATCGCCCTATAAGCCTGACTAGCTTGGTCTGCAAAGCTATGGAGAGCATCTTCATGGATCTCTTTAACAGAGACATTGGAATCCTCCAAACACTGGACCCAACCCAGTTTGGCTTTGTTAAGGGCAGATCATGCCTCCTAAACCTGGTGGACTTCTTTGAGACAGTTACCAAGGCTATAGACAAGGGAAAGGTGTACCACACTCAGCCTACCCAGACCTCGCAAAGGCCTTCAACACCATTCCCCACTCAGGTATTATAGATAAGCTCACCAGCCTGAACATAAACCCCCACATCACGAGATGGGTTGCCAACTGGCTCACAGACATAACCCACATGGTAAGAGTTGCAGGAGCTAGGTATGACTCTAAACAGGTTACAAGTGGCATTCCCCAGGTCTCAGTCCTAGGACCTCTCCTGTTCAGCATATACTTCTCAGAGGTACAGGTAAGCACAGGAGGACTATGGCTCACCAAGTTTGCAGACGACTGTAAACTAGCGGCTATAACTGACTCTCCGGCTGACACAGACATCCTCCAAAAGGGTCTCACTTAGACAGATACCTGGTGTCAAAACCATGGTCTCAAGCTAAATGCCAAAAAGTACATAGTCATCCCCTTTGGAAAAAAAAAAGTACACACAAACTACCACATAGGTGGTAGGCCCTAAATACGGAAGATGTAATAAGGGATCTGGGGACCCAAGTAGATAGTAACCTCTCCTTTGATAATCACATTGCCAAAGTGGTTAGAAAATCCTTCTATATGGCCCACCTAATCACAAAAGGGTTTGCATCCAGATCGAAAGAGGTAATTGGGCCCCTCTACGCATCACTCATCAGACCCATCAAAGAGTACAATGCCCCATTTGGGATGTACCTTACAAGACACTTGCAACAACTGGAAAGACCACAGAAGTTCCTCACCAAGAGGATCACTGGCCTCAAGCAGATGCCCTATGCAGCTCGACTGAAGAAACTCCAGCTGTACTCGGTAGCATGCTGCCTACTCAGAGGTGATCTCTGCCTGATATACAAGGCCATGTCCAACCCAGAATTGATGGACATGTTCCACCTAAAAAAATATCCCTTCACGCCACATGCTCCAGGGATCTAACCTCACCACAACAATAAATACGACATGCTGGAGGGATAGATTCCTATCCCAGAGACTTTCCATGCTCTGGAACAAGATTCCAATCTACATTAGGCAGAGCTCCTTGCTAACCCTCTTCAAGAGAAACCTTGACGAGTGGATGGGAAACAGAAAGTTTACCCCAGGGATCACTTCAATGGCTCTGCTGGACAGAGACACAGGGAACTAATCTAATGGGGTGATGAAAGCCAACACATTCTGGCTAGGCTTATAAATGCCTTTGGGCAGATAGCCTAGTACTTACCTATGAACCTATGCCAATCAAACATGGAGACAGTGAGAATCTCATCCTCACCCACTGAACTGTCATCCCTGTCCCCTTACTCCACTGGCAGCTGGAGTGCTTCACATCTTCTCTTCTTATGTATCATGAGGGAGAGCAGCTTCTGCATCCAGAGTAGGTGTACACCAATGGTGCAGTGCATACCTTATGCACCAACCCAAGTATTTGCAGGCTGGTGATGAAATACCTACCTCTATCTCTACTCCCAGAGAGTACTACAGCAGCAGCTGCTGGGGCAATACTACCTGAAGGTGGAGTTAGTGCAGGGTCAACAGAGGCAGTACTGCTAAGTTGGGTCCCTGATGTGCTGGACATTGGTGCTGAAGCCAGTGGAGCGGGGGCTGGCTGACCCACTGGGGCTGGGCTACCTCATTGTGCTGTGAAGCATTTAATGCTTTGTTACAGATGGATGACATGGGGACATTTTGATGACACATAACAGAAAATAAAAAAAAAAGATAAGGGTTTGGGTGAGAGAAAAAAGAAATAAAAATAGTACCATCATATGTGACATACAGTGCATTAACACAATTATACAACTATCTTATCTGAAGTATTACATTGAAGTATACATCCTAATAAATGCACACTATAACTACAGATTGCTAAAAGTAATCCTTGTAATGTGAGTATATTGCACATATGCTTGGTCCAATTACACAGATTACAGTTAACAACAGGGCATTTATTCCACTTGTATAGAGTTTAATTTATATAATAAAATACAGTACTGTATAGTTGTTCTTTGTGATATTTGAACCCACAGCCTTTGACTTCAGTCTTATACTTGACTTCAAAAGTTCATTTGTGCTATAGACTAATGCATGCATATTTGCTTTTACATTTAGGATATGCATGTCTATTATCTGCAACTGTATAGAAAACCCCAAATATATCTTCAACTTCTAAAGCTACAATAATACTTCTCTTGTGCTGCATACATACAACTTTCTTCCCTCAGTTTTTCCATTCAGTCAGCATGAGCCTGGCAATTGAACTCTATTTTGGTATTAGTTGTGGAAAGAACAGAAGATAATAGAAGAGCATTATGCATACAAGCTTGCCTATGTTTAGCTTTCTATTAAAGATACTCTTTTATTAGCATACTTACACAGTTGTGTGATGTCACGAGTTTGAAATTCAGTCAGCCACTGAATGATGATATCCCTCTTGCACCTTTGTAGGTTGTTAAAATGGTGCCTGCATTGTTCTCCAGTGCATAGAATGCCAGTCCCATTGGATACACCCTGAGCCAAACTACTCTATGCTTCAGACTTCTAATGGGAGCAAAAATTCTCCCCCTGCAGAAGTGCCTGTCCGTGGTGCTTTACCTGAACTCCAATAAATATGCTGAACTCCTGAACAACCCACCTCTATGCCCTAAACTGGGCAGATTCCATCCTAATGCAAGACATGTCTAATACCAGAGCTAGTGCAATTGCAACTAATGCTTTCCTTCCAATTCCTGTTATCACACTTACTGGTAGTGTGCAAACCTGAAAAATGATGCCAAAAGAGTTTGCGAGATGTTAAGCAGAGAGCAGCAGTGCTTAGTGGAGAGGAAAATATTTTAAATTGAATGTTAATCTGACACTTGACCTTAGTTTGAGGGTTGTTTGCTGTTGTAGCTTGGAAATATATTTAGAAAATTGGAAGACAACTGTTAGGTGAGTTAAGTCTGCAGATATGTACTGGGGGCATACATTCCATGACCTGATACATGTTCCTTTTAGCTTTATACACCGATAAAACTGATTTTTAAAGGGTTAGATTCAAACCTAGGCATAAGGAACAAGACATTTTCTTCCACAGTGGTGATTTTCCATTTTTGCCACAGAAGAAGTGACCAATAGGCTTTGTCATGAATCATTCATAAATACAGCTGACAGCTTCAGGTGTTAAACATGTATGTGTATGACTTGACAAGGTTCTTTTATATAGATGCAGTTGTGTATGTGTCTTATTTAATAGTGAAGGCCATCGAAGTCCAGAGAGCAGAATGATGCTTACAGAAATATAGTAGACAGTGTACCCTCAGACATACATATGAAAATGCAGTAATGTCTTAGCCCTCATACATATAATTCATATCAGCTCTACTATCTAAAGTGTTATAAGTGAGAGTGAATATAATAGGAAATGGAGCAACAGTAAAAATGTCTGGAATGTTCTGTATTAGAACTCAGAACCATGTGTTTGGCAGCCCTACATGTACACCTATTGCCACAAGAATGTTGAAATAACACTTGTACATTTTTCAATTCATTGCTATAAACTGGACTGTCACAATAGTAAAAAGAGGTTGCTTACCCTGTATTAGAACCCAGGACCATCTGTTTTCCAGTCCTGCACTTACACCTGCAGCCACAGGAGTAGTTACGTGATAGCTCCATAATTTCCTATTAATTTTTCAGTTTTGTGTGTTAACCATCGTGCAACACTGCTTAGAATGTTTGCACAATATTCCACAGAATTAATTGAATTTATCCATTTTCAGTTATTGACTGTCTGCATCCTGACTGCAGATGTTTGATGGCTGCAGGTGTTGGGGAGCCTTGCTAACCAACACATGTTGCTTAGCACTGTTGGGTGATGAAAAGCAAACAATTGCAAATAGATATCCTTTTTGGCCTCTATGCATTTTCAGATACCCTGTCTGCAGGTGTGCTGTCTGCTTCCTGAATGAGCCACTATCGACGTTTGCACACTGCTAAGCATCTCACAAATGAGATAAGCACGGCTAAACCTGACCATCACTGTGTTTCTCCTTTCTCTTGTTTGCGTTAAGCTGCACACCTTGGAAATTCTGGCAAAATAAAAAAATGAAAACAAGGAAAACACAGTTGAAATAAAGAAAAGCAATCTAAGAAATAAACACTACCAGATATTTGCTAGTACACATGAAATAATTTTACATAGGCCTGGATATGAACACTCATTCCAATGATATTTCAGAACACAGTAATGGTGTTTTATCCTCTTTGCCACACAACCAGCTTTGCAGTAGGGAACTGAAAACTTCCTGCCTGCAACCAATTGCAACCTTATCCACACTATTAAGAAATCATATGAAAATTATTTGTGCATGTATTAATTTTGGATGCAGTGCACTGAGTCATCACACAACCATTTATGAGTATTGTTTGCAAAAATATAGCTCTATCTTATCTGACTGTGTTTGTTGTTCATTCTTGACTTATTTGACCAGTAATCTGAGACATGTAGTCTATAAGGCATTCTATATAATTGTCCTTAAAATGTGTGAGGATGTTAAATGGCAATAATATACAGTTGTCAACAAATGAAGGGGAGGTTATCTGTTACTGAAAATACATTGAAATGTGTGCTACTTACTTACATTTCAAACCTTGATAAATTTGGTTCTACACTTTGTAGGTCTAATACTGGAGGTAGGCAGTCTGCACTGCTGTTGTGTTTTCCTTCTCGCTACCAGTACTCATTCAAAGTTGCAATCCATAGTATCATACACTGAGGGAGTGCCTGCACTCTGCATTGTGGAAGAATTTAGGTGGCATGGTGCCTTTCTGCTTGAGAGGGATGGGGATATGTCACACAGAATGCAAATTTGGCAACAGATAGTTGCTAATATAAATGCATTAGATGGCCACAGCAGGACATATGATCAGGTGTGCCATAGGGCCACTTACATGATCTCATGTGCACAATGGAGACCAGATGCATTGGCCCATGATTGGATGGGTACTTGGGGTGGGCTGCTACAGAGCCACCACTAACAGCAAATGAAGAGTTCTTGTCCACAGTCAGGGACTGAGACAGCTCCCAGGAAAGTACAGAACAGCATGGCCTTGGGCATTGGTTCTACTGTTTCAGGGACAACAAGTATGTCCCAGTAGGAGCTTCCAGGTAGGCTTATGTATATCAATTGTTAAATACTCTTGTATAGTAACATATTTGCAACAACACATTTGTTCTATTTAACAATAAATTGTTTTTATGGGGGGAATGTAGACTGCCACCATCGCCAACACATTCTGATTGACTACACATGAGCTTACGTTGGACTTGACATCCAAGTTCTTGTTGAAAGTATAGTTAATGGACATATAAAGGTCAAAACATTTTAACCTCCTTATTACTGTTAATTGTGATCATGCTATCCTTAACTTTTGCTTTACTTCTTCCAGGACCATTGTCTGTGGGAATAATAGCATCAACTGCACCTGGTAAGCCAAATATTTTATTGTCAGTGGTGATTAACAGTTCAAAGAAGTATATAATTTTATCCATATGTGTTATGTGAATTTCAGGGCTGTTGTGTGTATTGCTGCACTGTCTGTAGTAGTAGCACCACTGTTAGCTTGTTAGCATACATTTGACTATAGTAGTGTAGCCATTAATTTCTTTTCTGTGTTTGTTGCTTATTATCACAGGTGATCCTGACAGTGGAAGTGTAGTACTCTTACCAGCTAATGTCAGAGTATTGGCAGAATCTAATGATGATTGTGGCCAAACAGAGGCACACTCAGGGTGTGCAGAGGTCGAATCTGACACTGAAGTTGGCATTCAGCTATCCCCTGTAATTCTATAGAACACAGCCAGTAGGCCTATTCCAATCCATTCCACTGAGCCCTCAGATCTTGGACAGGTGGATGTTGAGACACTTGATCAGGGGAGTGTGGTTACTGTGGCTTCAGTGCCTGTTGACTCTAGCTGTAACCAAAGAATGGGTGAAGTGCCATGCAGGAGGGTTGTTAGGGATGCACAGAGGAGGCCTGCTGTCCATCCTCCACCTAATCCAGGTATGTCTTCCCATGCCACTTGATGTATGTTTAGGGCCATTGTGGAGGTACAGGCATGTTTTCATGCATCCTCCCATGAAATGCTTAGGGGTGTAGATGTGGCAGAGGCTGAGATGTCTGACTGCCTCCACTGTGTTTCTGATTCAATGGATCAGATGGATGACACACATGAATGGGCAGTGTCTATGATGAAACGTCTGCTGATAGGGGTTTGCATCATTGTGGATGTGGGTCATCCACTTCATCTGCTGTTAGCCGACATGGCCATGCCTGATCATGCTCCGATAATGGCACTACTTCAACTGCTCCATCAGTAGTTGATGTGTTCACACCCAGACATGGAAGGCCATAGAGTCATGGTCTCAGGTGACCTCAGAAGGGGAGCTCATCCAGCAGATATCAGTCACATTCAGGTAGCAACAGTGCATCTGACCATGGGCTTGGACATGCTAGTGCAACTCTTGACAGAGCATGTTCTCCTGGTGAGGTATGGATGATGATGAACTGCCACCTCTACCAGGCGTGGCTCACAACTGTCCATCATACCAAGATGTAGAGCTAGCACAAAGTTTGGCTGTGTCCATGCAGACACTCACACACCAATGTAACATGGAGGATGCATACAGGCACATATACAACAGTTACATGGTTCAGCCATGAAGCTTAAAACTCATTTTATCTCACTGGCCGTTTGTTACTTTATCAGAATGTCTACCTGATTTTTTTTCTTATTCCCACACACTCACTGACATTTTATGTCAGCCTAGACTTCCTAGCCCCCAGCATACATAACACCCTGTGCAAGTGATGATAACTGTACCATATCCCTGTTTTCTATCTTCTGGATACAGGAACACATAACAATTGTAACTGATGCTCATGTTGCATAGCTGACTTAGTGCTTAGTATATCTGCATTTGTGATGTTGACTTGCTAATTGTACCTTTGACATATTTTGGTGTTAGAAAGTTAGACAGCTGGTAGAATCAAACATTTTTGCATCATTATTGTTAATGATCTTGTGAGGGTTATGAGGTCTAAAACTGAAATGTGCCTCATTCCTTTCTTACATCTTTATTTAATGGTTTTCCAGTACAAAAGTATAGTGCTAAACTAAGAATTTTAAGAGGTATGACTGCATGAATCCTTGATGCCTGAGGCCTACTGCTTGATAATGGGCACACATAAATCACATAAGTCTCTGCTGTCACATGTTAAATTCATTTTTGTACAAATCACCCACCTTTTATTTGCTTACCTTAAAGGAACAACATCCTAGGTATGCCATTGATTTGTAATATTAAATACACTCCAGGTTCAAAACTTACCTTTTAAATTCAGCAGTTGCAACAGTTTTAGTTCATGGAGACTATCTGATGCTACGAGTACACAGACATTACATGAGTGGGTAAAGGCTGTGAGCGTTTCCTGGCATCAATGTTACTATACGTGTGTGTGCAGGAGGAAGGTTTTAGCCCCTTTTAAGTGGTGAGTGAGTGTGCTATGCAGTGCCTCTTAGCCATTGTGAGGGCATATTGAGTATGCCTACGTCTGCCTACATCCACAGCAGCTACTGGTTCCACCTCTGAGTCCTCACCTGTGTGTAGCTGTGGTGATCTTGCCACTGGTGGTGGGATGTGTGCCCCTTCCACTTGTTGATCCTGTTGAAGCAGGATGATGTTGTGTAGCATAGCACATACAGTGAATATTTCAGTACATGTACATGGATTGTACTGCAGGGCTCTCCCAGATATATCTAGGCACTGGAACCATGACTTGAGTAGCCCAAACACATGCTCTATGATATTTATGGTTTAAGTGTGTGCCTCATTATGGCATTCTTCAGTGGGTGTGTGCGTGCATTTCTGATAGGCATCATCAGCCACGGTTCCAGTGCATAACCTGCCTCCCCCAGTAAATGACCCTATGGGATATCCATCCTAGTGAACATCTGGTACAGTTGAAAGGTGCGCCTGATACGTTAGTTGTGGCAACTGCCTGGGTTGCCAGCACACATGTTCACGATGATTCCCTTACATACATACATTCAAATATTTCAAGCACAAGCATTAATGTCCTTCTAACTTACCAATATATCAAAACACTTGTTCCCATAATAAGTGTCTAGGCTGTTCATAAAACTATCTGAACTAGTACTTGCTTTAATGTAATTTGGTAGTCTGTTCCATGCATCTGCTGCTGTCTCAGAGAACCAATTAGTACATTCCTCATTCCTGTAGAATCTTCTGCATAGGTTGTCTGATGATTCTCTATTACTTTTTGATAACCCCAAACATTCCCAACAGTAGTTGTCTCTAAATGCCTTAGATACCTGAATAAGGTCTCCTCTAAAATATCTATATGAGACACTGTACAAGTTCAGATATTTTAGTCTCTCATAATAACCTAAATTTTAACATCCATGGATGCCCTTGGTATATTTCTGCTGTACTCTTTCCAGTTTACTCATGCTTGTTTTTTTATAGGGTTTCCATATTGTTATTCCATACTCAAGCTTGGGTTTTATGTAACTAACAAACAATGACTTCATCATTTCTGTTTTTCTAGACTTTATAAATCTTTTTATACAACCTATAGTTCTATAACTGTTATTGACCAATTGGTTGAGATGATTAGAAAAACACATAACTGGACCTACCCATATACCCAGGTGCCTAAATGAGTCTACAGTTTCAATCACTGTGTGCTGTATTCAATATTCTCCTTTCAATTTATGTCTCCCAAATCTCATATGCTTAGTTTTTGATGTATTTATCAGCATATTATTTTTCTCTGCCCAAATGGTCAGTTTTGTCACGTTCTTTTGCAGACATGCCTTATATGTAACACATGTAATCACTTTACCCAATTTCAGGTCATCTGCATATAAATTGTAGAACACCTCAGATGAAAAAGCTAGGTCTGAAAGATACAATCTAAACAAGTAAGGGCCTCGGACACATCTTTGTGGAACACTCTGACTGTAACCAAGAATTTCACCTGTCCAGTTGCTATATGATATTTGCCATGTCCTATTTGCATGCTATGAAGCTATACAGCTTATCAAAAGTACATCAACACCTAGTTGTTCTAATTTATTGATCAGTGTTTTGTGTATGACCCTGTCATATGCTGATGTTAAATCTATATAAATTACATTCCAGCACAATTTTATAGCTATTATTATATTGATATAAAACATCATATTACAGGTGGTAATAGAGCTATTTTCAAAATATGAATGCTGATATATGGTGTCCAGTCCAAACTTATCTAATTCTGACAATAACTTATCCAATTTTACCTTCTCCATTTTTTCCACAACATGAAAGTAGACTTAAGGCTCTATATGACTCTGGGTTTGTCCTACTCCTCTTTCCCTTTCAGACAGGTTTAATAAGTGCATGTCTGTAATCAAGAGGAATCTCTCCATATTTATATGACCTAGTGAATAATAGCTATAATGGTACTAAGTTCTTGCTGAAGTGTTTTCAGGTCATTATTACTAATTCCACCTCCTCCCTGTGTTTTGTTTGGATCCAGTTTGCACAGTTCTTTTTCAATATAATCTTATGTGATTCCAGTATCTGAGGTAACTTGGATGTCACTAGGACAACATTTCACCCCCTTTGTGGAGAAAAACTGTTTTGCATAAGATTTAATTCCCTTGGCATTACACATGACTTGGCAGTTAATAGAGTGGAAGCCCTTTCTATTTATGTACAGCCTACCTTGTTCACTGGGTGGCACCTTAATTTCTATATGTGTGCAATCTATGGCAGCCAGTACTTTAGGATAGTGTGCTGCAGGGTAGATCTCCTGCATATTTCTGGCTCCATCCTCAGGAGTATGGGGAAAACATATTTGGCCACTGGCATTTGTAGCATAACATTCAGGAAATGATGGAGAATCTTGGATGCTGATGCCTGTGGCACTTCTAGCATGAACCATGTTGGTCTCTGAAAGGTTCCTGTAGCTAAAATTCTAAGTAAACACGTACTTTTGTCTCCACTAGTATGGGTACCCCTTGTTTTGCCCTGGCTTTGAATTGAGGATGACAGAGGTTGCAGAGTTCCTGAAGTTTGTTACTATCCACCCTGTAGTCCTCTACAATTTCCAGATCATGCAGATTGTGAATTGTTAAATGGGGTCTAAAATATCTTCTCCTTCTTGACCATTGTCTATTAACAGCAGCAGCAGCACAGGCATCAACCTGTTGCACATACACATGAATTAAGGCAACAGCAGTCCCTAGCATTCTTTCTGTGTAGACTTCTTACCGTGGTTGTATTACAATAGGTTTTGGAATTTGCAGGGAAATCCAGCGCTGAGTCTACACAGCTGCTTTATAGTTTGTTGAATAAGTCCCCCATCTTGGATTGGTTGATTAGCATACAATTTGGCTGGTTATGCCATAATGAGAATGCCACAGTGTTTACCTTGTTTGCGTGGCTCTACACACGTGTAGACCCACTTATTGAATCCAAAACAGTGAGCTACCTCGTGCACGCCATGTTGCGATATGCATACTGTTTAAATGGACTCTGCAGTTTTTATTGAATCTGACCAATTATCTATTCCAGGAAAATACTTATAAGCACAAACAGGAAATGATGCAACTGGATAGAACTCAATAGTACACAAATATATATGTGACTTGCTAATGTATAGCATTTCAGAAAGGAGTTACTCCTACAGTAATATATAAGCAGAAGGAAGAGGAACTTGAATTGTTTCAGAGGGAGAGAAGACATTAGTCAAAATATAAGTAATATGGGGGCGTGGCCAAGGATGAACACAGGATAGCAGCAGATTTCTTCAGCTCCACCAATTTCACTGCACTGACAGGAAATAATTACTTAAAAAATTAATTTATGAAGTAATTTTCTTTCTAAATATGTTTGTTTTATCTATTTCTTGAACTATATCTAAAAAAGAAAGGAAATTTTAAAAATATTCCTGTCAGAAATCATCTTGGAAATTTTCTTGTCAGTTTCTCTGTTTGAAATGAGTTCCAGTAAGACAAATTCTCAAGACTCCAGCATCAAGAAAGAACTTCAGTCTCTGATATCTACAATCCAGCAACTTACTGCTAAGATGGATAAACTGGATACTAAAATTGATACCTTCATAGAAAAAACTACAAAACAAATAGACTTGTTACATATAGATTTGCAACAACAGAAGATCCAGATTACAGGCATAGAAGAGACTGTAAATGACATGGAAAATAGAATCCAAGAAGAGGAAATCAACATTGAGTTTTTGCTGAAACAAAATACACATCTACAAACAAAGCTTGATGACCTGGAAAATAGATCCAGGCGCAATAACATTAGGATTTTTGGATTGCCAGAAAATATTGAAGGTAACAATATTACTTCTTTTTTAACAACATGGCTCCCTAAAACTTTAGACTTACCAGAAGCATTCTCTTTTGGTATCGAAAGAACACATAGATCTATAGCTAATACTAACTCTAACAAAAACTATCCTAGATCAGTTATAGTTAGATTTCTATCATCTTTTGATAAAGAGATGGTTCTTAAATCTGCTTGGGCTAAAGCTCCTGTTAAGATTAATGAGACAACTGTGCGTTTTGACAATGACTATTCTTCCTTGGTAATAGCTAAAAGAAAAGTTTTTCTGCCACTAATAAGGGAGCTTAAAAAAGCACAGTTTAAAACATACCTTCTGTTTCCTGCCAAGCTAAAAATCTTCTTTCCTGATGGTCCTAAAATTTTTGATGACTTAGACTCTGCATTACTGTTTATCAAAAAATAAGATTTTGGATAAAATAGAGGAAATGGAATGGGCTAGTCCTTCATTAAAGAGGTTGGCAACTGAAACTTCGTGGAAGACTTCAGAGAAGAAGAAGAGACTAAAAAACAAATGATTTGTTCTATGTTTTTTTTCCTTTTTTTTCTCTCTTTATTTTTCTTCATTATTAATCTTTTTAAATATAGTTACTGCATTTCCAGAAAGCCACAAATATTCTGAAAATGATTTAATCAAAGTTATTTTTTGTGTGCAAAGAAATGTTTTGTTTCATATTCAGTCAAAATATCTGAGGAACTAATAACAAGCTATCATTCAGTCTGTTTCTCTTTCTGAAAAAGAGAAGTAAGGTTAGTAACTTGATACATTTTTTTCTTTTTTTTTTCTCCTGTTCTTCTTTTCTTTATTTTAAACAATGACAATCTATTTAGATTATGTAGTGGGTAAGGGGTGGGGGAGGGCAGGGAGAGAAGTGTAATGAAAATATGATAAATGGAATAATAACTTAAATATTCCTTGTAAAAAGTTTATATGTTGTTTAAATACTATTGCTAATTATACTTTCTTGATTATATTGCTTATACTTGTTTACAAATAATCTGACATGCTTTAATTAATAATAATAATTAGAACTAAATAATAGTAAATAATATGTTTTATTTCCATCTCTATAAATATAAGCAGTAAGTAATATTCCATTGTAAATACTTTTTATAGCTTCCTTTTACATTTTTCTATCTCTGCTTTACTTTCTTTTATTTTCTACTCTCTTTTTTTCTTTTCTTTATTCTTTCTCTTTATTTTCTTTCATATTAATATATTGAAATGCTTTTGATCATACAGGCATAGTAAATAATAAGATTTGTATAAAAATTGAGTTGGGGCAAAAATATTGAGTTTTATTACTTATTAATAACTTTGGGCTTAATTTCACTTGCATAGAGGCTGTAATAACCTGTAAAATACTTCACGAAGGTTTTGTTATGTTTAGATGCATTTATACTGCTAAATGAATGTTTGTCACTAGTTTTTAACAAGATTCCCACCAAAATGTTAAGGGAGACAATTTGGGGTGTGGGTTACCTCGTGAACAGTGTCCTCAAGTTGTTTTAAAAGCTTCAACTCTCAGAATTCACGCAGAGAAGCTGAAAGCAGTCAATTTGACCTTTGACCCCAGAATTCACACTGACACATCACAGATTCAGGAAGAACACTCTACCAGGAAGTAGAACTGCTGCAAATGCGACTCTGTGAAGGAAAATTAACTCTTTAACATTTAAATGGGAGTTATTTTACATAATTACTTAAGTATTTATGTTATAATTTATAAAATATGTCAGTTATAATGATTTTAAATGATGCAGTTTCTTGTAGTAAGCAAATGTGATATTTTAGAAGGCATAGAAAGTGAAACATTTATACAAGTGTTTTTGAAAGTTTACTTGACTGCATCATACTAATTTATGTTAAGAACTTATGATTTAAATATATACATTACTATAACTCATTTGATTTATCTGATTGACAAGCATAAATAACTTTATGACTCTATTCTGGAAGAAGTTGTCGTGATATATTTTAAAGCAGCAGTATAGATATACAAAATACAGATGGCTTTCTTTACAATAATGTAAGTGTTTCTGAGAATTTACATAACTATGCAGTATGATTTATAACAATTTCTATAAATATAATATTTTATTCTACTGACAATAATAAGTATGGGAAAAAAGCTCAGATACAAGTAATTCAAGGTTTTTTGGAAGCTGTTAACTGCATTTACATGACAGAAAATAGACGCATCTTAATATATGTAATGTCTGAACCATATTAGCCAAAGTTTTTGATTTAAATGAATATTAGAACTTATTTTTACAAACTTTGAATAAATTAATATGTAAATATGCCCTCCCTTTTTTTTTTTTTTTTTTTTCTTTCTTTCACTCTCTCTCCCTCTCTCACGTCTTTTATTTCTCTCTCTCCTCTTGGTTCCTAATATCAAGTTTATTGAATGCTATTTGAATACAAATGTATTATATTAATTAGATGTATATAGTAGTATGAATAGTTTTTTAAAAAAAGTTTATCTTAGTTTATATGATGCTGTTTTATCAAATGTGTAGTTTTGTCTTGCTAGATAATCTAATTGAAAGTTGTTAATTTAATGTTAAATATAACTAGTATTAAATTGATAAGGTGGTAGCTGAGGTACTGCTGCTTAGGGTAGGGGGTTAACTTGAGTGGTATATACTACTCTAAGTTGGAGTTTTTAACTCCAGGCTGGGTGCAAGGTTTAATCCTTACATTATTTTCTCTTGTTCATTGTTGTATGTATATAGTTCTGACATCCACAATACATTTTGTAAACTTATTGTCACTACAAACAAAATTGAATCTTATACAAAATCCCATAAGAGATTTAATAAATACAGCTATATTTAAAGGTACACCTAAAGAAGGAGATGTAACATTACTTATTTTGTTAATTTTTATTTTGATCATAAGATTCTTATGTTTTAAAAATGCCAAATGACATCTCTAAAAGGAATTTCTTTAAACATTAATGGATTGAATAATCCGTGTAAGAAGGCAAGCCTAATAAGATACATTAATTTACATAAGGCCAACTTAGTCTTCCTTCAAGAAACTCATCTCTTGAAAAAAGATATTGATAAACTAGCCACAAACAAATATACAGTATTGGTTAGTTCAGAGCACACTCAGAAAAAAAGAGGAGTGGCTATTTTATGGAATAAAAGTATGCCCATTCCTAAAACTATTAAGTCTTATCAGGATGATAAAGGAATGTTTTGTATGGTTACAATACAAATTAATGGGAAGACTTATACATTAATTAATGTATATTGGATACCTGGAATTGGTATTAAGACAGTGAAACACCATCTTGATAAGATCATATCATTCTCTATAGGAGATATTATTTTAGCTGGTGACTTCAATTGTATACTACATGAAAGTGACACTACCACTATAGGAAAAAGGAAAATTGCATCTAATGCAAAACATTTAAATGATTTTGCTAATTCTTATCATTTAAATGATATTAATAATCAGATAGATTCAAAATCATTACCATACACCTTTTTTCTAACAGATACAAAACTTATTCAAAAATAGATAGGGTCTTTATTTCTAACCAGATGGTAACAGATTTAATTAATTCCAAAATCATTTCATGTCCTATATCTGATCATAATTCAATTGTTTTTGAGTTCATGATAAAAAATACTCACAATGTTCAGATCAAAAGGATACCAGCATACTTAACTCAACTAAAAGACTATAAAGAATATATACTTTCAGAAGTACAACATTTTCTAGACATAAATAATACTCCTGAAGTCTCCATTGTCTATGTTTGGGATGCCTTAAAATCATATCTATATGGACAAAGTATCAGATGGTATAATAATAAAAGGAAATCTTGGGATAAGGAATTGTTAGATATTCAAAGTAAATTAGACGCTTATAAACATAATAATAAAGAAAATATTATAGATAAGAAAGTCATTGAAGAAATAAACAAACTAAATGAGAAATACAAAGAAATTTTAACTCATAAAGTTAAAATAACTCTAGAGAAATACAAGTTTTTGTCTTACTCAATAAGCCCCAAATACTTACATAGACTTAAAAATAAAACAAAAAGGTTGAATAAACAAAATCATATCAAAGAAATCTTTTCTCTAAGGAAAAAGAAGAATGTTTCTAGTCTACCAGAAATACTAGATGAATTTAGAAATCACTTTCACAAAATTAACCATAATAACATTAACATGGAACCTAAAGATAAAATAAAGGAGTTTATAACCACAAACATGAATAAAAAGCTTAATAAACAACAGATTAAACTATTGGACAAAGGTATTTCATATACAGAGGTTGTTACACAAATAAACAAGCTTAAATCAAACAAAGCACCGGGTAATGATGGTATTATACCAGAGATATATAAAATCCTTTCTAAAAGTACATATTCATTAATACATAAGGTTTTTATTTTGGCCCAAAATGAGCTAATAACCCCCCCATCTTGGAAATATACATTTATATCGCCAATTTTAAAACCTAATAAAGATCCAACTAGATGTACTTCATATCGACCCATCTCATTACTTAATGTTGAATATAAAATGTTTATGAGTATTTTTGCTGATAGATTGAAGACAATCATCCCTGGCATTATATATATAGATCAGACAAGCTTCATTGTAAATAGAAATACTTTTGATAATATAAGGAGAACTCTAACATTAATTGATTTTGCAAATAGGAAAAATAAAGATTTAACACTTATTAGTCTTGATATAAGTTCAGCATTTGATTCAGTAAGTTGGGACTATCTGTTTACCTTACTGAAGTGCACAAACTCAGATGCATTTGTAAATCTAATTGAGCATTTATACAAAGGAACATTGGCTTATATTAAGGTAGGAACATATGTCTCACAAAAAATACCCATTTTTAAAGGTACAAAACAAGGGTGTCCACTCTCTCCACTATTATTCACTTTAATAATGGAGCCTTGGGATAATTTGATCAGAAACAGTACTGACATAGAGGGTTTTGAAATAGATGAAAATACAACATCTAAAATTCAACTTTTTGCCGATGATGTTCTAATTACATCAGCAGGATCTAATTCTTCTATGCAGTCTCTATTTGATAAAATGATGAATTTTAAAAGTATTTCTGGTTTAATATTCAATGAAGAAAAACTAAAATACTACCTATATATACACGAAAAATATTCTCATTAGTGATTTTACTAAATATGTACCCAATTCAGGTCAGATAACTTATTTAGGTATAATATTATCTAAAGATATTAAATCTATTATATATAATAATTATAATACCTGTTTTCTTAATATACAAAATCTTTTTAATACCTGGAATAATATGTTTTTTACTATGGAAGAGAGACTTACATTTATTAAAATGATAATATTCCCCAAGATTTTATACTTAATACAATCAATAATACTTCCACCTACAAAAATAATTATCAAAAAACTGAATACACTAATGTTAAATTTCCTATGGGCACCTAATAGACCTAGGATTGCATTAAAGAAACATACTAATAGCTGGTCTCAAGGGGGTATTTCTTTTCCAGTCTTTAATTTATATACTATCTCTTCTATTGTAAAAGTTATTACTTTATTAATAGATCAGTCATATGTTGCAAAATGGAAATATTACTGGGAGCTAATTAGTATGCTCTTCAGGAAAATCTCCTTAACACATAAAAATATGATTGTAAATAACTCCATGTTATGGCTACTAAAGGAATTTTGTACTTCACCTATTACACCTAAACATATAGTTAGTTACCCATTAAACATTATTATTAGCTATCGTAACTTTATATTCATGCATCCTAAATATAGGGAATGGAATTTTATTATATTCCCTATAATGTATACTCGGGGTATGTTTTTGTCATCTACTTCTGAAGGAACCCATTTAGCTATAGATAATGATCTAAAGTACTGGTATCAGTTGATATCTGATAATAAAGTTAAAAATCTAGATTTCTTAAAACAAGAATTTGATCTAAGAGAAACTTGCTGGTTAGAGGTTCAGACCTTTAGACAACATTTCATTTTTAAAATAGATCTAATGTCTATAACAGTTAAAGAATCTATTCCAACACTGATTGATTACTTGATATTAAATTTACAACATAAAGTTTCTGATAAAGGAAAGCTTTCATACATACATAAAATTATCAGACAAGAAACATTTTACAGTGTAGATACCTACTGGAGTTATTTCACTTCCATTAATGGGGACCCACCAAATCAACAAGATAAACAATATATATTGGAATCTGCCTACAAAACTACGTCTTCCATTGTCTGGAGACTTTTTACATGGAAATTTTTACATAGATCTTTTTATACACCTTTGATGATGAATAAAATAAATAATAAAGATAATGTATGTAAAAGATGTAATGTAGAAATTAATGCTGACTGGGCTCATATGTTTTATGACTGTATAAAATTGAAAGAATATTGGAAGTCAATTATTGAATTTTTGCAGGCTCTTTTTACAGATAATTTCATTATTTCTAAATCTCTTATATTATTCAACACACCTGTACCTCAAAGTGTTAAAAAGATTAAACTTCCCTTGTTATGGTCTATTCTAGCAGTGGCTAGGAAAATAATAACCAGAAATTGGATTTCAGATACACCTCCTTCATTCAATGAATTTAAAAATGTTATGAATATAGTGTGCCATATGGAAATAAACACAATAAGGTCAAGAACAACTAGGAAAACATCTTATTATATTGTATGGGATAATTTACAAAACCTGTTAAAAAAATCTTAACTTCAATAGCATGGTATTTTAGTTTAATTAATTGATCTGATTGTAGTGAATGTCTTTGTAAATACTTTGGTTGTTTTGTTGAATGTTATAATCATATCTATTTTAATTACTTGTATAAAATTCTTATGATATTTCTCTTGTATGTTAAAACAATAAACTTGTTTAAAAAAAAAAAAAAAAAATATAAGTAATATAATGAAAACATTGAGCTATAAAAGAACTCTCAGACATACAGATACATGGACAGTTTGTGCTGTGTCAGTGGAGTGCAAGTGCATGGATAATAGTTTAAATATGTTTGACTGTAATTAGCTGTGAACCAAAAAAATGCCTTCCAAATATGAACAACCAGCAGTTCTTTATTAAACATTTTAAAACAGTTGCATGCTTTCAATACCATTGTTACAGGACTTTATCAGAGCTATTGAATTAATACTTTAAAATTTTAATTTCCATAGGCCTCCCTCAAATCAACATGAATGGAATCCAAAATCATAAATTTAAAACAAAGTTCACAAATTCAATGCTATGTCTGGCTAGGGTATTGCATGGGCTCTTTTTCCTGACATTGTATAAATGTTCATAAATACATTCTTTTACTTTTTCCTATATAGAACCCTGGGCATATCTTGCAGCAAGCCACATATACTACCTTTTTTGATCTGCAATTAAAATAGCTCTTCTTGTTAAACCAGTCTTTCCCTTTCATGCTAACCATATCTCCTTATAGGTTCATAGGTTCATAGGTTCATACTAGGCTATCTGCCCTGGGGCAATTATAAGCTTAGCCCGATTCTGTATGGCTTACGCCACCCCTTGATTTGAGTATACTGTGCCCTTTTTAAGGTTTAGTTTACTGTGCCTCTGTCTAATAGTGACACAGGAGTAATCCCTGGGACACTCCTATGATCCCCCATCCACTTATCGAGATTCTTCTTGAAGAGATTCAGTGAGGTGCTCTGCCTCACATGAACTGGAATTCTATTCCAGAGTGAAGGGAGCCTCTGGGTTATGAACCTGTCCCTCCAGCAAGTTCTATTTATTTCTGTGCTGAGGTTCAAGTCCCTCGAGCATGTGGCTCTAAGGGATTTAGATTTACTGAGGTGGAGCATGTCCATTAATTCTGGATTTGACATAGCTTTGTATGTCAGGCATAGATCGCCTCAAAGTAGGCGGTATGCAACTGAGTAGAGCTGGAGTTTTTTTAACCGAGCAGCATATGGCATCTGTTTGAGACCCTTGATCCTCTTGATGAGATACTTTTGGGGTCTTTCTAATTGCTGCAGGTGTCGGGTAAGGTACATCCTAAAAGGGGCATTGTATTCTATGATGGGCCTGATGAGGGATGAATAAAAAGGCACGATTACCTCTCTTGATCTAGATGTGAAACCCTTCGTGATGAGGTGGGCTATGTAGAAGGTCTTTCTAACCACTTTGGCAATGTGGTTTTCAAAGGAGAGATTGCTATCAACTTGGGTTCCCAGGTCCCTAATAACTTTCTCTGTACTTAATGGGTTTCTGCCTATGTGGTAATTTGTGGGCACATTGTTTTTGCCAAAGGGTATGACTATACATTTTTTGGCATTTAGATTTAAACCATGGCACTGGCACCAGTTATCTGTCTCTGTGAGACCTTTTTGAAGGATGTTTGTGTCAGCTGGAGAGTTGATTATGGTGCCCAGTTTGCAGTCGTCTGCGAACTTGGTGAGTCATAGTCCTCCCACGTTTGCCTGTACCTCAGAAAAGTATATACCGAGCAAGAGTGGTCCCAGGACAGAACCCTGTGGGATGCCACTTGTGACCGGTTTCGAGTCTGACATGGCTCCAGCAACTCTCACTCTGTGGGTTCTGTCTTTGAGCCAGTTTGCGACCCATCTTGTGACATAGGGGTTTATATTTAAGATGGATAGCTTATCTATGATGCCCGAGTGGGGTATTGTGTCAAATGCCTTTGCAAGGTCCAGATAGGCTGTGTGGACTACCTTCCCTTCATCTATGGCTTTGGTGACTGTTTCAAAGAAGTCAACCAGGTTCAAAAGGCAGGATCTACCCTTGACAAAGCTGAATTGGGTAGGATCTAGTGTCTGTAGGTTCCCAATGTCTTTGTTTATGAGCTCCATGATGATCCTCTCCATAACCTTGCAGACTAAGCTAGTCAGGCTTATGGAGCGATAGTTTCCAGGGTCCATAGAGGCTCCACCTTTGTGGAGTGGGACCACTGTTGCTGTACGCCATAATGTGGGCACATATCCTGTAGTGAGGCTGAGATTGTATAGCTGTTTTATTTGAGGGATTAGTTCCTCTTGTAGTTCATGTAGGATGCAACCTGGGATGCCATCTGGTCCCATGGAAGCAGTGTTTTTTGCTTTGGAGAGGGCAGCCTTCAGCTGAGCATCTGAGATGTTTGGGAGGCAGCCCTCTGCCGGGATAGATACTTGCTCTTTCGGGGGGAGGGGGTGGAGAAGTTTGCACTGAACCTGTCTACCAGGATATTGGCGATGTTTGTGGGTTCAGTGTATTTTTTGTCATTTAGAGTCAACTCAGAACAAGTCTGGGAGTTGCATCCCAGGTTTCTAACATAACTGAAAAAAGCCTTATGATTGTCTTTGGTGTCCTGTGCAATTTTTCTCTCGAAGCTGGCCTTGGAGGATTTTATGAGGGATCGTAATTTTTTGCTAGTACTGATCAGAGATGCCTTCCCTATTAGGGATTTTGCTCTATCATGTAGTAGCTTCCTCCTTCTGTTGTACAGTTTATTTATGGCAGGGGTCCACCAGACTGGACGCCTGCCTTTGGATGATTGGGTCTTGGTTTTGTTTGGGATAGCATGATCCATGCATTCCTGGAGATGTCTGTAGAATGCATTTATATAGGATTCTGCAGTTTGGGCTGTAGTTTCCACTGGCCCTGGGGCCTTGAAGGATTCCACTTTGGTTTTGAGAAGTGAGAAGTTTGCTTTTGGGAAGTTTTTCACTGTGGTTTTCGGGGCTGGGGGTTGGGTCGGGATGTGAACATCCAGTGAAATTAATGTATGGTCTGATCTTACCAATGAGGGATATACTTCTGGTGTGGAGCATAGAGTCCCCATGTTGGTAATGATCAGGTCTAGTATGTTGTCCCCTCTTGTGGGAGTGGTGACTAGTTGTTCCATAGCATTTGAGTTTATAATTTCCAGGAATCTTTGGGCTAAGGTGCTGGGGCTTGAGTAGTGCTCCCAGTCAATGTTTGGGTAGTTGAAGTCACCCAATATAATGGTGTTCGGAGAGATCTTCATGTTCTCCAATGTTTTCAGGAAAGCCGAATGGGATTCCTGACTTTGAGAGGGTGGTCTATAGGATGCTATAAACTGAAAAGCAGTCTTGCCCACTGTTAGTTGCACATGGATGGTCTCCGATACTTCGTGCAATGCCACTAACCTGGAGGTGTGGATATCCTTGCTAAATATGGAAACTCCCCCTCCTTTTGTGGTTCGGTCTGGGTTTTGGGGCCGAAAAGCATGATGCGAGGTATAGCCTGGTAGTGCTGTGGTGGTCTCTGGAGCCTTGAACCAGGTTTCTTTCACTGCACAGATATCGATGTTCTCCATACTGAGGAGAGCTTCGAGTGTGTGCATCTTGAGGTTAAGACTTCTGGCATTTAGCAGCATTACCCTTAGTTTCTTGTTCCTTGTGCTGTCTATGGGGGTGGTTTTGACTTTTGAGCCTTGCCTAAAAAAGGCACTATGGGGGTGGCAAGAGCCTTTGCCAATATCCAAAAGCCCAGTGGTGACAGGTGCAAGCCATCCCTAGCGAAGCAACGTGGCTTGTCGAGCATGTCATCCCAGGCTGACAGACACTGGATCCCCTTTGAATGACACCAAAATTTTAGCTAATTGTTAAAATCGATCATTTTGTCTTTGTACTGTGGCATCATTCTAGGTGAGGGTAAGATGCTGCTCAAGGTCAGGGTCATACCAGCCTGGGCTACATGATCAGAGAGCTCCTCTATGTCTCTTTTCATGTAGACCAGGGAGGTACGTCTCAGGTCATTCACACAAGCATGCACAATGACTGAGTCATATTTGTATTTGCTTTGGAGTGACCTGAGTGCTTGCGTTATGTGTTGGATCCTAGCACCTGACAGGCAGCTCACCGTGACCTTCTCTTTATTCAGCCTGATGAGCGGGACGTCAGTGTGTCTGACAATAGAGTCACCTATAACAAGAGTATCAGATGTGTTATTCAGCCTTAAGGGCTGTGGCTGCTTGGCACACTGACTTTGTGGGTTATGTGCTGTGTGTGTTTTGTTTTGGGGTAGCGTTTGCTTGGATGTCTGCTTTGGAGGTCTCTGTTTCTTAGGTAGATTTTAATTTAGAGCCTCCGAGTATGTTTTTGTGTATTTATGTGTTTGGTTCACTGATGTGGTGGGACTATGTGATACTGGAATTGTGTTGTGTGAGGTTACCTTCTCCTCCTGACTGGTTACACCAGTTTTGAGATGAGAGAGCTCAGCCTCCAGTTTGGCTAAATAGTTGCATCTCTCACATATATTTGAACCTGTTTGGAGGAGGAGAGGGTTGTCCGTGTACATGAGACAGTTGTAAAATTGCCTCAAATTTCCCAGATTCACCAGCTGGACTGGAGAGGAAACCATTGACTGACCTTTGGACATGCTAGAGTAACAGGGAAACTGAATTTAAGACGGACCAATAGAGGACAGGGTAATCGTAGAGAGTATAAGAGTAAGTAGTGCTTATGGTTTAATACTGCTAACTTGTGGGATTACTTAATTGGACCAGTGAAGGGCCTTAGAATGAAAATATGGTGTTTAAATTGAGAGATAGAGCAGACTTTGTGGAGCCAGGAATAGTTTAAACCCAATTAGGCGGCACTGCCCATTGCGCTATGCTCAAAAATGCGCAAAACCGCGCAAAAGAGGGTTTTAAGAGAGGAAGATGAAGGAGTTTTGGAATTGACCCAAAATGGCCAATAAAACTACAGTTTCAAGTCAGTAACCATTCCTACAGGGGCAGGCAGGCTGCTCAATGTTTTTCACTGCCACTGATCAACAGAGAGATTTTTCCTTTAGCACAAGCAAAAAATGACCTCACAGAAACTTACAAACAGTTCAAGAACAGCAAGCCTGTAACTGAACTTTTTTAAATCTCAGAAAAGTGGGAAAAAAGCAAGATTTTTTTATTTTTTTTGTTTTTTCAGAGATAGCAGAGGTTAACAAGTATCAACAAGTTATAACAGTGCAGTAAATGACCCCACACAAGAGTGCTAGGCCAAAGACAGATAAAATGCAAGTTTTGAGAAAAAAACAATTTTAAAAATAAGTGCAAACAGGAAATTCAGTAAACAGCTCTAGGTTGTGCTCTAAATACAGTTACTAATGCAGAAATCAAATTTAACAAGCCAGAAAATGCTCAAAATAGGTGGCTATGCAGAAAAACTTAGCAAATAAACAGAGGAAAAATACTTAAAGTCTCAAAAGTGGCTCCTTTCTTCTTTCAGCGTTTTCTCCTCTTGGTGGGTGCTTCACCAACAGCCAACAAGCCTGAAAAGACACCAAAACCACAAGGCAACCAGGTTTTAAGAGAGGAAGATGAAGGAGTTTTGGAATTGACCCAAAATGGCCAATAAAACTACAGTTTCAAGTCAGTAACCACTCCCACAGGGGCAGGCAGGCTACTCAATGTTTTTCACTGCCACTGATCAACTATATATCCTTAATATATCTGCACTACATAAAAGTGCCACACTTATATGTACCCTTTGTGTTACCTGTGTGGTAACCCACATTAGGGAAATGCTTTTCCAACATATTTTTTATGTTCCTATCCTTCGTATACATGATTCTGGGTGCACTAGTTGTCTAATATGGACTATTCAGCTGTACTGCATGTGGGTACTCAAACTGATACATTTGTATCTATGGGTTTGTTGTATTAGAATTGAAATGGCAACTTATTACTGCACCTGATAGATCTATTGAGTTAAATGAAGTGGTATCCATTGATCCATTCTTAAATTATACCAATGAAAATATGACTGTTTTTACCAATATGTATTCATGTCCATCCATCCATTCTCAACCCCCATACCTCAATATTTATTAATGTAGTATAGTTTTATTAACTATTCATGCATGGGTATTACTGTATGTAATTTGACTGTCATTGTATTGAGGTATTGATTTTTTTGTGCTTGTTTTTAGGGTAGGGATTGTTTTAAGAACTAATTAGAGTAATTGGTGATACTTTATGAGCAGTATTATAAATATCTTGTGTTTTTTAACTCAATAGTTTTGATGAAGTCCTGTAACAATGGTATGGATGAAAGCACTCAACTGTTTTTAAATGTTTAATAAAGAATGGCTGGTTGTTGTATTGGGACGGTGGTTTTTTTTGGCTATTAGGTTTTGATTTACCTTCTTTGGGCCAACACTGTTGTTAGGTTCTTTATAATTATCAGCATGTGAACTGTAAGATTATTAATACGTTTTGATATGTGATAGATCTTGTAATGAATATTATCACATGGCATACTAAAATAGATAAAACGCTAATTATACATATATTTAATAAGCAGTTATGCATGACAGCCTTATAAATGCATCCACTGTATTTGTGTGATTCATCAGACTTAGGAGTACATGATATCAGTCACATTAGCTGTATTACACACATTCACATAACACACACACACCACACACACACACACACACACACACACACACACACACACACACACACACACACACACACACACACACACACACACACACACACACACACAACCCTGGTATTTTATATGCTAATGAGAGAAATAAAAGAAATCATTTTTTTTTATTGTTATAAGGATGAAAGTCTCCAACTTTGCACCCCAGCCTTCTTTCGCTTAGTTTTATTAGTTTGACTTCACAGTTGCAGAACCTCAGAAAGGAGAGACACTGACAGCAGCGAACTTCCTGTCTCAGTATTCCTCTAAGATTAACTGCAAACTGTATGTTTTAAGATGTGGGCTATTTAGAGTACCTACTGCTTACTCTGATAAGTCAGCAGGCCTGAACAAGTGTGATTCAAGCTTGGATGTTCTCACCAATAGTATCTAACTTTCATACATATAGCCTTATGCTAGTTAGTTAATGTGAAAAGGAAGATGTAATATACAGTAAAATCCATTTAAGACTAACATTAGATCTAATGAGATGCATGCCATGAAGTCTCTTATTTAGCTAACAGCTGCAGTAAAGGGAATGGTAATATGTATATAATGTCTGTGCAATTGAAGACATGTTTATGAGCATTTCTAACATAGTAGTCTACTGTATCCTTTCAGGTGCAGGATAGTTTCCCATCTTTACAAAACAAACAGGATTCAGACAGAGCTACCACAAAAATTAAGTTTTAACATGAGTGGCCAATCACTTTTGGATGCCCTTTCTAATTCAGAGTCAGGCTGGCCCACTGAAGTGATTTGACATGGTCAGTAGAATCATTGTGGTGGTCTGTCTCTGCGGTCATTCTAAATGCTAATGAGGTATTCTGGGGAAGAGTATAAAGCTAATTAGCCACGTGTTCTCCACCAAAAATGCCTCCAGGAAGGAATTTATATAGCCAAGTAATTCAGAGAATTGTTTAGCTTTGTACATTTTTGTGACTTGACATGATAATTAACATGGATGAAATGCTTCATTCACCCCACATTTCAACTGGGGAGACCACATTTCAGGTATAGTTAGGGAAGATCAATGATGGGTGGTAGGATGGCATAATGGTTAAGGTGTTTGCCTTGCAGACACAAGGTGCAGGGTTTGATTCTCACATGGGGTAATTGACTAGGCTTAAAATGGCCCGCAAAGGCAGTTAGCCTAGTACTAATCTATGAACCTATGTGGTGGTGTGTGTCTGTCTGTCTAAGTGTTTGCAACAAAGGGTTCAATTTTGTGTCTGTTTGTATATATGTACCCTAAAGTGCATCCAAGTGGGGGGCATCATGTTAATTGAATGCCTATAAGCATGCGTTTATATCATTGAGTGGGTATGTGGGTGTAAATGCCTGAATATGCCCGACAATGTGACTTAGGGGAGTTCCTGTACCAAAGCAATGCATCAGCTGGCAGTAGTAATTGCGACTTAAAAATGTTCCTGAGCACTAGAGGTCATTATGCAATATTCAGGGACATGCAAATTAACCAATATTAAGGTCTTTGTAATTACAAAGTTTTACCCTGAATCACATTTTTCATTACCTTGTAGGCTACATCTTGCAGCAGTAGCATTTTTAGCAAGTATAAAAGATTCTTTCTCAATCCCAGGGACACTTTTGTATAACATTATGTGAAGTGTTTTTCTGAAGATAATCATTCCATCTGAGTTCAAAATAAATTGCTGAGGTGCAGGACAAACGTTAGATCATTTTCACATGTAGGGCTGTAAAGTATTTCCGAAACAGTCATGAACAAATATGGATTATTATATAATAAGGATGTTAATGAGGATTGCTATTATGCTTATTGGGAGTACATGAAGGCCAGAGAGGGGCTGGTGATGAACAGGAAAGAGGGAAAGGTTGTTAATGGCAGGGTAGTTGAAAAAGGAAATTGCTAAGACATGAAAGTCATTAAACATCATCCAAGTAGAGATTAAGAAGAAAATGATAGGATAATGGATATGGTAGATATTTAGGAATGAGGATAACGTAAACTAGGTGAAAAGGCGAAAACTGAAATGTGATGCAGTATGGAAAGAAATGTAGCAAAGAAGAGGGAGGGGAATTGCCAAAGAAAAGAGGGGTGAGTGTTGTAATATTAAAAGAGAGAGTTATTAGGTAGTGGAGGGGAGAAGATTTGGAAATTTAGCATACAGATATTGAAGGATGTGGTAGGTGTAATATTCGAATAACTGAATGTGTGAAAATATAAAAATGTGCTAATGCGGCATGAGTCTGTAAATGATATTTGGGATGTATTGCTCTGCACGAACAAAAGAATGTCAGTATGTATACGTGCATTTTTATTCTCTAATAAGGACAGATAAAGTTTAAGTCTGTATTAATGATGATATAGGTGGTTTTCAATTTAAAAGCACTTAGACAAAAGAAGTGATGATAATAAGAATGTGGATGAAGTTAAGAGAATACATGTTTTGGTGTTTACGGATCACTTCTTGTTTTAATTAGTGTGACTGCAATAGATCCAGAGGTAATTATACATGTGTATGAGCTAATCTAGTCTAACAGTATATGGACATGTGATAAAAACATTTTAACATTTTCAGTCCTATGAGAGTTGGACAACGTATAAATTATAGCAGCCATCGGTGTGTTGAAACTACCAGCCCTGCATGTGTCCTTCAGTTATTACTTGCAATTACTCTGAACTGATACACCTTATCAACAGTATGGACTTATGCACCTGTGAAAAATAAAATCAATACAGTTCTTCAAAATTAAAGGGAAGCATTTGTCTGTGAGTATATATAGAGCTGGGCAATCACTGTAAAGTAAGCAATACTCATTAGAAGAATTTTGTCTGAAGCATACTAATGAAATGGTGCATACCTTTTCAAAATAAAATTCTTAATACGGCCTTTCTTCTGACTTCTATGTATCAAGCGATATGAGTTTTTTCATTATTCTTCACAATCTTATTCATTTATTCAAGGTTAGGTGGAGATTAACAACATTAAAATGTTTGAATCAAGAAGAGCTATCTAGACTTGTCAATGTATTCCATTTGCACAACAGCATCAAGTTTTTGCTTTTTTAGCTTTAAGTGTACACACATGATTAGCCTTTATCTTTAAAATATACAGGCAGGTGTTCTATCAATATAGCTCTTAAGAATTAAAATATTGGAGCAGCACTAGTTTTATTTGTTTTCCATTCATTTATCACTTCTTAAGCAAAAGGTTTTCTCTTTATTTACATGTTTATTGTTTCACCATCATAAACCTGTTGATTACATGAGTTAATTTACATTTCAAAATATGACACTAAAGCTTCAAAAATGAAATCAAATACTGACATCTTATTTATTAATTTGATTTATTTGTTTGAGTAGGTTAGCCCTGTTAGTCCAGCGTTCTGATTTTAGAGGAGACCAGATACTGTTTTTATATATATTATGCATGTTTTATATTCCTGTGTATGTTCACTGCAATGTATTACTGCAATTGTACTGCAGCATCTGGGTCATGACAGAAAAGGATTAGTTAAGCAGTGTACTTCCCCACTTAAAAATGAAATTAATAAAGAAAATGGACATATCTATATAGGCTGTGTGTTTATGTGCAAGCATACATACATACATACACCCATGCATATGTAAATGTATATGTATGTGCACAGAACACACCCATGTCCTTTTCAGCCACAATTCTGGACCAAAAGCAATGAAGCATTCATTAAGTATATGTCAGCATCTTGGAACTGACATCAGGCTTGGACCTTAACATATGCATAAAGAAAAAATGACTTATGCATTGTAAAAGACAACTAATTAAATAAATACCATCTAACAAATGAGGTGCGGTCTGCATACAGCAAATTTTAAGTTGCACATGAAGTTCAGTTAAGCTAAATTACAGTATTGAGAACTATATGCTGATAGGCTTAAACAGCAGAAGTCAGAACAATGGAAGCAGCAAACAAAATTTTACAAATTTCTGTGTGTAAACTACAGATGACAACTTACTGAAAAAAGGAGCAAGTCTGAACTTATAGCAATTAATATGGATCTGGAAGAATTTTGTATGCTAGATGTAGTAATAAGATAACTTGATTAGGGCTTTCAAAGATTAATCCACATTCTCATCCCTAAATGTAGAAGACATTGTATGTGGGAGAGAAAAGGAGGAAGGTACTGTTTACACTTCCTGTACAGATATATTAGGCACACATGAGAATGTGAACCACAAACATCAGTACATAGGGGTATGCAATGTCTCTGTATCCTTTGTAAGTATAAACAGTGGTCATGTGATTAAGCTGCTCCCTTTAGCTACAGGATCAGTTTCAGTTCTAAGAGAGATGGTTATCACAACGGTATCTGTATTCTGATTGCTGACAATTGAAACTATCAGCATTTATTTTGTTATTTTTAGTTCGATAACAGGATAGCAGACTGGTAAGCTTAACTTTTTGTAATTATGACCTTTGCCCCAAGGCAGCAAAAGTTCAAACACATGATAACACTACAAAAAGATGGACCAAGCACATGAAAAAAAAGATTCAAGAAGGAGTAATGAATTAGAGTAGGAGTATGGATGCAAGCTTAATTTAAAAAAAGAAAATCTTCATAGATTCATAGGTTCATAGGTAGGTGCTAAGATACCGGCCCAAGGGCCTAATTAAGCCTAGCAACAAGGTTGCCTGGCTTACTCCATCCAAGAAAGTTAATTTCCTGTGTCCCTGTCGAGGAGAGCCACAGAAGTGATCCCTGGGGTATATTTCCCATCCAAAGCCTTGCAAACCAAGATAGTCAGGCTTATAGGGCGAATGTTTTGTGGTCTGTTGTGGCTCCATCTTTGTGGAGCGGAATAACCGTTGCTGTGCGCCACTCTATGGGTATGTAGCCTGTAGACAGGCTGAGTTTGAACAGAGTGTTTAGGTGAGGGGTTAGTTCGTCTTTGAGCTCATGTAGGACACAGCCTGGGGCACCATCTGGTCCCACTGAAGCTGTGTTTTTGGCTTTGGAGAGGGCTGTTTTAACCTGAGTGTCTGTGATTTCAGGGACTCTACATTCTTCTGGTATGGTTATAGCCCCTTTTGGGGGTGAGAGGGGGGTGAAGTTTGTGCTGAACCTGTCTGTCAGGACGTTGGTGATATTGGTTGGTTCAGTGTATTTTGTGCCATTCTGCTGCACTAACTCTGAGCAGATCTGAGCATTGCCACTTAGATTCTTGACATAACTAAAGAATGCCTTGTGGTTATCTTTGGAGTCCTTGGCAATTTTTCTTTCAAAGCTCGCCTTGGATGATTTTATGAGGGATCATAGTTTATTGCTGATACTGATCAGGGATGTCTTCCCTTCTTGGGATTTTACTCTTTTCTGTACTAGTTTCCTCCTTCTATTGTATAGCTTGTTTATGGCAGGAGTCCACCAGACTGGTTTCCTTTTCTTGTAGGAGTGAGTCTTGGTTTTGCTTGGAATGGCATGATCCATGCCTTCTTGTAGGTGCCAGTAGAAAGCATTAGTAAAGGATTTTGCAGCTTGTACAGTGTTATCATTTAGCATGGGGGCTTTGAAACTTTCCACCTTGGTCTTAAGTAGCATGAAGTTTCCTTTTGAAAAGTTTTTCACTGTGGTTTCCTTGTCTGGGGGTTGGGGCAGAATGTGGATATCCAAAGTGATTTGTTTATGGTCAGATCTAACCAGCAAGGGGTTGACCTTGGGTGTGGAACACCGGTTGCCCATGTTGGTGATGACCAGGTCCAATATGTTGTCACCTCTGATGGGAGTGTTGACCAGTTGAACCAGGGCATTTGAGTTTATTAATTCTAGGAAATTTTGGGCAAGGGAGTTAGTACTTGAGTAATTCTCCCAGTTAATGTTTGGGTAATTGAAATCACCCAATATTAGAGTGTTTGGTAGGACCTTTATGTTTCCCAGTGTTTCCAGAAATGTGAAATGGGGGTCCTGGGACATGGTGGGTGATCTGTAGCAAGCTACAATTTGAATTGCAATTTTGCCCGTTGTTAGCTGCATGTGGATGATCTCTGAAGCATCGTGCTGTGCAACTAACCTGGAGGTGTGGGTATCCTTGATGAATATGGATACGCCCCCCGCCTTTTGTACTTTGGTTTGTGTTCTGTGGCTGAAATGTAATGTATGAGTTGTAGCCTGGTAGTGCTGGGGTGCTCTCTAGAGCCTTAAACCAGGTTTCTTTTACTGCGCATATATCGATTTTCTCCATACTGAGGAGTGCCTTGAGTGCGTGCATTTTGAGGTTTAGACTTCTGGCATTGAGTAGCATTACCCTCAGTTTTTTGCTACTTGTGCTATTTACAGCGGTGGGTTTGTCTTTTGAACCTTGCCTAAAAAAGTCACTGTGGGGGTGGCAAGAGCCTTGGCCAGTATTCAAAAGCCTAAGAGTGACAGGTGCAAGCTGTCTTTAGTGAAGCAGCATGGCTTATCGAGCATGTCATCCCAGTCACTAGATCCCCTTTGAATGATACCAGAAACTTAGCCAATTGTTGAAATCGAGAATCTTTTCTTTATACCATGGTATCATTCTTGGTGAGAGCAGGATGCTACTCAGGGTCAGGGTCATACCGGCCTGGGCTACGTGATCAGAGAGCTCTTCCATGTCTCTTTTCATGTAATCCAGGGAGGTACGGCTCAGGTCATTCACACCAACATGGACAATGACAGAGTCATATTTGTACTTGTTCTGGAGTGACCTGAGTGCTTATGTTATGTGGCGGATCCTGGCACCTGACAGACAGCTAACAGTAACCTTCTCCTTATTCAGCCTAGTGAGTGGGACGTCAGTGTGCCTGACTATAGAGTCACCTATTACTAGTATATTGGGTATGTTATTTTGCCTTAAGGGCTGTGATTGCATGGCACACTGATTTTGTGATGTTTGTGTTTCATGGTTTGTGTTGGGGGGGGGTAGAGGTTGCTTAGATGTTTGCTTTGGAGGTCTCTGTTGGTTTTGTAGATTTTTATTTAGAGCCTCAGAGTATGTTTTCATGTATTTATATGTGTTTTTTGAAGGTGCTGGTTTAATGGGTCTATGTGAGACTGGTAGTGTGATGCAAGTATTTCCCTTCTCCTCTTGACTGTCTGATCCAGTCTTGGGTTGAGAGAACTTAGCCTCCAGTCTGGCTGTATAATTACATCTCTCGCATGTATTAGTGTTTGGTGGTAGGAGGAGAGGGTTGACTATGTACATGAGGCAGTTGTAAGATTGCCTCAAAATGCACAGATTCACCAGTTGGACTGGAGAGTACACCTGAAACTACCCTTTGGACATGCCTGGATAGGTACAGTGAACTGTTTTACTGGATGGCTGGTAAGGTTGAATAGAGAGCCTGGTCCTTCTGTACAGTACAGGACAGTCTAGTGCTAGGGTTTTAAGTGCTTGCTATAGGTTTTGAGCAAGTGCTGGGCTGAGAAATGAATGGCTTGAGTGCTTAAGTTGATGACTATCAAAGGGAGACTACTGTCCACCTGGGTCCTAAGGTCTCTTATCACACATTCGGCATTAAGTAGACTGCCATTTATGTGGTAGTTCATGGGTACAGAGTTTTTACCAAAAGGGATGACAATGCACTTTTTGTCATTGAGCTTGAGGCCATGCCTCTGACACCAGGCATCTGTCTGTGTGAGGCCCTTCTGTAGGATGCCCAAATCATTTGGGGACTCGACTATGGCTTTAAGTTTGCAGTCATCTATGAATGTCATTAGCCAGAGGCCTTCTGTGTTAGCATGTACTTCAGAGAAGTAGATAGCAAACAGGAGAGGTCCCAGCACTAAACCCTGTGTTACTCCACTTGTCATGGGTTGGAAGTCAGATTTTGAGTCTGCAACTTTTACAGTGTGGGTTCTTTCAGTGAGCCAGTTGGCAACCCATCCTGTGATGTAGGGATTTATGAGTTTAAATGTTATTCCTGTGGGGTAGTCCACATTATTGGGTGTGGGTGTACACCCATGATGTGGTACATAAGACAAACAAAAAGAAAAGTAAAGTTAAGAATTTTTGAACATTTGGGAGATGTGAGGAATAGGAAAATGGAGAGTCCAGCAGCTCAGCATTTTTACACTGTCCATGGAGAAATGCTGACAGTTCTTTTTTAGTGTTCTGGCCCAACCCCTTGGATGTCAAGATATGAGGGGAGATGAATTTAGACGCAGACTCTTAAGGTTAGAAACTAAAATTATTGTGAATTTGGGAACTCTGTTCCCTCACATGTTGAATTTGAAAATAAACTGGGATCTAGAGGGAAATTATTGGATTCATATTCAATATTTTGCAGTAATATAAAGAGAATATAAATTAACAGCATGAAGAACAGTAATAGAAGAGCGCAATAGTATACTGGTTACATGTTAATGAAAATTTTAATGAATTTAGTATGGTTATATGCATTGAGTAGTGGGATCTATTTTGTACAAATTTATTATAAAGCAATGGTTATTAATTTATTGTTTAGAATATAAGGTTCTACTATTCAATGCATTATGTAGGAAAATTGTTATGTGTTTTACATGTTTGTAAAAAGTTCTTATTGTTTAGAATGTAAGGTTCTACTATTCAATGTATTATGTAGGAAAATGGTTATGTGTTTCACATGTTTGTAAAAAGATCTGAGTGTTTCTTTCTTTTTGACACTTGCATGTATGGGGGGGTTACACCTTTAAGTTTGGGTTGAATTTTGTAATAATTGAATTTGTTATAATTGAAAGTTGAGTAATTGATGTATAGTAATTAAATGCATTGACACAATTAATTGAGGGGATATAAAAAGGCTGCTTAAACTGCGTTGATTTATTCCTTAGAAGTCTTGTGTAGCTGAATTACCAGAAGAAGTAAAATAAAGAAATAGCAGCTAATCCAGTGCTTCCTGATTTCATTTTTTCTGGGGAGAATTCCTTTCTCCCCCTTTGGGAACTGTTGGTGTCTTTTGATGTAGGGATTTATACATAGTTTAGTGAGTTTAGCTATAATTCTAGAATGGGGGATGGTGTCGAAAGCCTTGGCTAGGTCAAGATAGGCTGCGTGAACAACCTTACCCTTGTCTATGGCTTTGGTAACTGCCTCAAAGAAGTCGATCAGATTCAGAAGGCATGATCTGCCTTTCACAAACCTGAACTGGGTGGGGTCCAGAGTTTGGAGCTTACCAATATCTTTGTTTATGAGTTCCATGATGATACAGTCCATGGCCTTGCAGACCAGGTTCATCAGGCTAATAGGGCGATAGTTCCCAGGATCAGTGTTGGCCCGCCCTTTGTGCAGTGGGATAACTGCTGCTTGTGCACCATTCAGTGGGCACAAAGCCTAATGTGAGACTATGGTTGAACATGGTGCTTAGGTGGGGAGCCAGTTCATTCTGAAGTTTGTGTAAAATGCAGCTTGGTATGTTGTCCGGTCCCATGGATGCTGTGTTTCTGGTTTTAGAGAGTGCAGCTTTTACCTGCATAGATGTGAAAAATTCAGAGTAATGAGTGCATGGATCTGACAAATATTGTAGCTTAAAATATTTCATTGTGAATTTTTTCCCCCAGATATACAATTGCTAGGCTTATATTTAATTATCTTTCCATAGGATTGTTTTACAGTACCTACATCTTCTTTTAAGTGTGGACACATAACGAATCCTCAGCTATAAAATAGATACAAGTTTTCTAAGTAGGTCTTCATATATAACTTTTAAGCATTGCAGTATAGAAACGGACTATTTTATTCATCTGTGTTCATTTATTGGTCACTTTAAATAGTTGTTTATCTATGTGCATTTCATAATCTGGACAGAGCAAATGTGAAGAGGCATTTAACTGTAACACAGCAGGAAGAAAGCCTCAAAACAATACTGAAACAATCAGCATACAAGATTAAAGATCAGTGAGAAAAACATGAATTATAAAACTTAGAAATCAGAATTATTTAAAATGATAAAGAACTCATAAAAGAGGAAAATACTTATACTATGTACTATACTGATGAAAACAACTTGTTTAATTTTTAAACAGTTAACATAGTAAGTGCATTTGGTATGCTGAGTCCAGTAATATAAGCGATACTTTAACAGTGAAAAGTGGTCTTCCTAAATACTTGTTCAGATTCACATTGTATGCAAAATAAGACGGTGGGAATCAAACTCAGGATTGTATGTAAAGCTCATTGCCAATTAATATCCTTAAACATCTGTACATTAATGCCTGGTTAAATGGCAGATTAGACCCTAAGGAGCTTCCTGTTTTTTTTTTTAATTTCTGGATGAGTTTTACATAAAAGATAACTTAATTTTTACACCTGTTTCAAAAAAATGTATATGTCTGACTCAGGAATTTTTGAATGGTGTATCATATTTTTTGATCCATAAATAAAACAAACTTGAATCTATTGCTTAAAACTATTGTAGCTAATTAAGTAATAATAATAAAATACATTTAAATGGAACTGGTAAACTGTTAAGATTTTGGAAAATATGAAACAGTCTCATTCGGCTAGAAAATGAAAAAGCTAATTGACAACTCCTGTAGATAAGCTAAAATCAAATTTTCAGGGAATTCTTCTGCTTATCAATACTAGCCCACTTTGCACTGTTGGGGGTAATAAATACCATGGGTGTGGAGTAAGATAGGAGAAATAATGCTTCCCAGTATTTTTTTGCCACAACCTCTGGACTGCAAGCAGTCTTCTGTTATCTGAGTGTGATAGATACCTGAGGTAGTAAATCATAGTACCTCTTTAGGATAGATAGGTTGCATATCACATATGAAATAATTTGGTTGGGCGGGTGGCCTAATGGTTAAGGTATTTGCATTATAAACACAAGGTGTGGGGTTTGAATCTCACAAGGGATAATTGGCTAGGCTTAAAATGGCTCACAAGTGCAGTTAGCCTTCTATGAGCCTAACTAATCCACATGTTAGGCCTAACTGTCCAAACAGCTATAACCCATTTCACTGCATGGGATGGGATCAGGATGTCACTACAACAGTAACAATCATCTAGAGACAAGGTAAACACTCACAAGCTGCTAGCCCTGCCGTGGTTGATCTTCCATACCATACATGTACAACTCACTCTTATGGCCAATCTGGAATGCTCAATCAAACTGCTGCATGTTTTTGGAATGTAGGATTAGAGATTTGGGAATTTTTGCATAAATTTTTAAGCACAAACTGAAAACTTTGGAAAAATAAGTAAGCCATGTATACCATTTAGTTCACTCAAATTAAAGAACAAGATTCTGAATAATTTCGCTGACAAATACAACACTATGCTGCACATGCAGGAGAGATCTAAGAACTTAAAGATAAAATATTTGAAGTCTATAGAGAATTTGTTCTCTAACTAAATCACAGCCAATGAATATGGCAGACAAAACAAGGCAGCAACATTTATGAGTAATCAGAATGTTTAAAGAGAAGAGACTTTAGACTGTTAGGGTTTTGTAAATACAAAAGTAATGGAGTGGACAGCACTTTTGAGAAAGTTGTTAAAATCACTAACACATCCTGATCTCTATTCAGTATGGGTGAATAAGTTATAAGTAAACTCCAAGTCATTTTAGTACAGCTTGTAACGTGGAATGAAAAGCAGCAGGTATCTTGAAAGATGTGGAAGGAAGGATGCTACACCATGATCACAATGTTTCTGAAAATACTTTGCTGCAAAGATTTTATGTTCAGAAGGTAAAGAAAGAATGTAGCCATAAGAATATAAAGTATAAGTGAGTTTTCCAGCATTATTTAAAAACGAGCTCCCAGTGGTGCGCATTCTTTTTGTTATAAACTCTCATTCTGCAAAGGATTGTCTAACTTTCACTAAGGCACTTAGACATTATTATGGATGAAGCAGGTGGAACAAACCTCTGTTTAAATTCATATGGCTCTCATGTATTTAGCAATGAAAACGGAAGTCAAACCGATGAATATAATGGCTCCCTTTTGAAATGTTGGCACTCAAAATGGCAAGTGCTGAGAAGTGAAAAAAAAGACTGAAAATCTAGGAAAAGAGACAATCCTGAAGATCACTCTTCTCCTTTAAACTTCTCTTTTGCTGAGGTGACAACATCCCCCCCAAACTCCTGAACTTATATATACCAAAACTGAGACTGCCAAACTTCAGAGAAAAGGGAATATTCTGAGACGTGCCCATCTTGGGTATATGTAGGTCTGTTTTTTGGCCACTCTGTCTCTGAGTTTCAGGACTCACTCATGTGGGCCTCATCCTTTCAAATGCTTACCGAATAAGGCTGAGATGTATGGTTTGCTTTAGTATTGTGGGGGTTAATTGAGAGGAAAACATGACTTTTATAAGTTTGACAATTAATTATACTGAGTGGGATGATATTTACATGGTTCAGTATAGAATGGGAATCAGTTGGTAGATTTATGAAGTGTCACTAAAGTTATTTAGGGTTTATTTACATTTGTTGATTAGATTGCTGATCTGCTGTTTGTGAATGCTGCTGAATTTGGCAAGAAGATGTATAGCATTTGGCTGATGTGGTAAGAGATGCTACTGTACAAATTATGAAAGAATTGTAAAAACTTTTGGTGTTAATGTAATACTCTCATCTACTGTGGGTCTACATGCTGTCTAATTTGAGGTTTCCATATGTCTGATGCTGTGTGGAAAGTGAGTTGCAATAAAAAGAATGCATATGGCTTCCCTGCAACTGTACACAACTAAATGATGGCAGTTAACTGCATGTATTTCAGACTGTATACAAATCTAGAAAATAAATTATTGTTTTCCAGTTCAGATAAATCATGCAATTACTATCAACTGATGTGAGTTGTAGTTTGATTTGAAGATTTCTCCTTTGGGATGGGGCATATGAAGGCTGGTGAATATTACAAACAGTGAGTATGCAAAAATATACAGTGCTCTGATAATTGATTAATGAATTTTATTTAGTTTTACAGACTGGGAGAGGCATTTAGGGCTTTAATTTTTTATATAAAAAATTAACATGTCCCTAGGTAGTTTTGGGGGAGTAGTTATTTAACAGGGACCATTAATATCATGTTTGGTTAAGATGATACTGCAATGAGTTAGCAGGTATATGATGAAGATTTATTATTAAGTAGATTGGACATATATTGAATACATTTGTATTTTGGATTAGATAGTTGGTAGAAGGAGTAGAAGCGAGCTATGTATGAGAGCTCAGTATCTCAGTATTTCACTACAGGAGATTGGTATTTCAAATGTCACATTTAGAGTATGAGATTCTCATTATGGCTATCACATGTACTATAGAGATGAGAGACTTTATTATGGATAAATAATACACTATGATCAGAAGACTTGAGGGGATGGGAGCATCTGGGGTGACAACAGCTGAACAAGACTGTAGTTATCTTTGGAAAGTAGATCAAATATTAACCACTTTTTAGCTGAAGTAAAATGGAAGTGTTATGTTTTTAAGAAGTGACATTAAAACAGATGTCACAGATATAATTATCTATTCTTAACAAGCTTGTCATGTGTAGTGATATGAGAAGATTATTTTATGGATATTATGGGGCAGTATATTGTTAGACAGCATTACTTGTTCATTAATAACCTTGGAATAATCAGTTAAGCTGCAAGAAATGTATCTAAATTGAGAGTATGAGCTCGCTTCATGATATGTAGAGTAGAATTATGTTGCATTTTATCAGACTGGTCTCTTTGAAGATAAATTATTTTATAGCAAGTTTTATTCAAGTTATTAATAAAGGTGGTGATTGAAATTCATAGATGAACTGTGTGTCATGAAGCAAGCACTTCTTCTGGGAAAGACCATGCACACCTAAACACAGAATGCTTGTGATTCATAGTTCAACATTGTCCTATAGGGCAGGGAGCACACCATCGCTGCTGATGAAATCCGCAGCACATAGAATGTTAGTGTTTCATAGTTCTTCATTGTCAAATAGTGCAGGGAGCACATGATCACTGCGACATAGAATGCTAGTGATTCATAGTTCAACATTGTCATATAGTGCAGGGAGCACACAATCACTGCGACAGAATGGTAGTGATTCATAGTTCAACATTGTCATATAGTGCAGGGAGCACACAATCATTGCGACATGTTATGCTAGTGATTCCTAGCTCAACATTGTCATATAGTGCAGGGAGCACATGATCACTGTGACATAGAATGCTAGTGAATCATAGTTCAACATTGTCCTGTAGTGCAGGGAGCACACAATCACTGCGACATAAAAGGCAAGTGATTCATAGTTCAACATTGTCCTATAGTGCAGAGAGCACACAATCACTGCTACATAGAATGCTAGTGATTCATAGTTCAACATTGTCATATAGTGCAGGGAGCACACAATCACTGCGACAGAATGGTAGTGATTCATAGTTCAACATTGTCATATAATGCAGGGAGCACACAATCATTGCGACATAGAATGCTAGTGATTCATAGCTCAACATTGTCATATAGTGCAGGGAGCACACGATCACTGCAACATAGAATGCTAGTGAATCATAGTTCAACATTGTCCTGTAGTGCAAGGAGCACACAATCACTGCAACATAGCAGGCAAGTGATTCATAGTTCAGCATTGTCCTATAGTGCAGGGAGCACATGATCACTGTGGAAAAAAATGTGCAGCTGCTGTATAATGATATGCAGATAAAGCCAGGAAGGAAAATGAGTTCCTAATAAAGTCATGGCTCATTATTTTATGAGGGTAGAATTGTGCAATACTGTGTGCCTGACAATAGAAGAGCCAAGCATTCTCAAAATATTCATAGCTGCAGCAAAAAGAATGTAATGAGCAGCAGCAGCAGTTGTGCAGCAGAATGTGCTCACTATTGTTTCTGTGTCTGCCATAAGTTTGTACAAGTTGTGTACTGCACCAGTGGACAAATTACCACCAGTGGACACATTACCACCAGTCGGTGACATACCATAACTTCTCTGATCAGGACATTATTGATAATTCAGAGTAGATCAGGACAACCTACAAATTTTGGTAGACAGATACCAATAGCACACAAAATCTGTATAAATGCATGACCTCCTACTAGTGGATATGAATGCATGCATACCCTTTGTATTTCAGCAACGGGTACATTTCAGAGATCAATTGAAGTAACTCACATGCCTTCATTCCAGAGATTTGACAAGCTTCTTTACATAGTGCTTCTTCTTGTGCATGAACATATGTATCTATGAACCTATGGCATCCTAGCATACTGAGAGAGAGAGAGAGAGAGAGAGCAATCACAATAAGGGTTTTCTATAACATTACCCATCTCTCTGAGATACTGAAGACCACTGACTGCACCACAAGTGGCAATAAAGGTCCAACCAAAACAATAGTCAAAAATTTGTGAACAAGAAGGGGTACTTAACCACCATGTCTGCACAGATCCAGACCATTCACATGATTCATGCATATGACGTTCCTGTCTGATTTATCACTGTTTACTGAATATTGAAATTACACTGACATCTAGTTGGTACATACAGGTAATCTAGCTAACATCAAGGTAAACATCTATAAATAAAATGTGTACTAAAGTAATAACTCACAAATTTTGTCTCTGTCTTGGAGGTGACACCAGATGCCACCTACAGTCTTGGATTATGACCCTCATAAAGCCCCTCCAAATTGTGCCAGTACTTGATCTCCACTAGAACATGCATAGCATGACAATATTCCAGTATGATACTGCAAGTCCACAGTACAGGAATGTCATAAACTAAGAATTCAGACTGTATAAAGTCCACTTCCACTGCCTAGAAATATCTGGTCGGGGCACTACATCATGATCTTGACAGAACTTGCAGGATTTTCCTAGGCTTTAGCATGCTCTTTAATATGTTGTTTAGGAAACAGGTGGGCACTTCTAGGATATTGTTATGGTCAAAATACACACCCTTATACATGCATGCACACACACACACACACACACACACACACACACACACACACACACACACACACACACACACACACACATGCGCACACACACACACACACACACACACACACACACACACACACACACTCATCCATAATGTGCAACAACATAATTGTCTGATGACAGTGACATTAAACAAAAACAGATAGTAGCCACACAACTACCTCACACCCTGTAAACGTGTACAATGGTGACTGCAGCCACATAAGATGTAGTGCATTCATATTTCTGCTGAAGCTGCAGGATAGAGCACTGATAGTGTCCCGAGCCATTGGGTGCTACTTGTCCAGTAATGATAGTGAAGGCTGAAAAAGTAGAGTCTCATGTTCATCTGTGGGTGAGGATATAACCTCATCCTATATTGTGGGTGTATGTCTAACCAGGATGGAGACTAGTAGTACCACTGTGTCATCTGACGGTGAACCCAGGATGGAGATTGGAAATGCCACTGTGTCATCTGACTATGAGCACTTTGTCATCTGACAGTGAACCCAGGATGGAGTTTGGTAATGCCACTATGTCATCTAACTGTGAGCACTTCGTCATCTGACTGTGAACCCAGGATGAAGATTGGCAGTGCCACTGTGCCATCTGACTCTGTTATCTGTGTTTTGGCATCACTGGCAGAGGCATTATGGCTGTACAAATTAGACTGCTGTGCTGCTCAGCCTCTAGATTTGTCACTGTAGTAATGTTCTATCCTGTGAATGTATAACAGAAGATACATCAAAGTGAGCATTGGTGTCTGTGATACAAGTATGGCCCTGTGTCATGTATGGTAACAAAACATAAATATCATATGCTTTGGTCAGCTTATGTTGAATCTATTCAGGTAGTGCTACACAGAATTCAGTGGTACAAGCCATTAACCTGCTGCACCATCCAACTGCAACATGTTGGGATGGGACCATCTTGATATCAGAGTACACACTTCCAGGAATTAAGTAAATGTTGTTGTCCCCTTGCATGGACAATAAACTCAGCTCTAGATCTATTAGGCTTTGCTCCCAGGTGATACCCCTTGTGGCCAGTTTACTTGCTACAATGGAATGTACTTTTGCCTTGTCATGGCACAGCATGTCAGTAATTTGCTTATGGTACTGCTGTACTGTGGGATTGCATCCCTCGCAATTGTATTTACATCATGAACCACTGTCTGTCAACTATCATAAAGGCTGATCAGCACCTCCCTTCCTAACAGTTGTCACCCATGAGCCTTGACATTCTGTTACAGGATGTCATTTTCAGAGGACTAAAAATATCTAGACTCTGACATCCACCTCATCCTCAGAACATGTAGATACCTGTGACTGTAAAACTCTCAACATAAGACACAGACCTACAGTTTGAATCCTGCTGAGTTAGGTAAGAACATTATACTGAAAGGGATAAATGCTGGAGTATGCCACAATATAACTGTAAAGACAAATATGGGAATATATACAATAGGTGTACGTGTACCTTGCTTCATCTGTTATATACACACTCCCCAGTGGTCTCATCCATTGTGTTCAGACCTACAGATATGGATAGAAAAAAGCACTCATATTACTAGCAGCAGTAAGAAATAGCTAGGGAAATACCAATGGTATGATCTACATTACAGAGTGGTGGAGGATATGCACATGTATCCACAGGGATGATTTACTCAACAGTACAGGTTACCATATAGATTAAACAGGACATATTCTCACTATACGTAATGATAGGCATGTGCGCTAACAGGTTATCCTGATATAATAGGCTATCATGTTCCCAGTTCAATCAGAATGCTATATACACATCCTGGTAATATATTTAGCAATAAATTATATAAAGTTTTTTTTAGCCACAGTTTTAAAGTATTGTGTACTTCTTCAGTACTGTCCATAAATAAAAGTGTTACTATTCCTCTTACTAACACTGCTAAAATATCCAGTATACATCTGTTTGACTTAGGATCAGAGGCATAGCATTAGTATTTCCTGGAGATAATCCTCAATATGGCACCCCAACTGAGGAGGAGCAATCTGGTGGCTGGTGCCCTCCCCCCCAGTCCCTATTTCTGCTCTCTGACACAGTCCTCCTTCCTCAGATGTAAATAAAAATAAAAGTATATATAAAAAAAAAAAAAAAGCTCCCATCTTTCTTTAAATTTTAGGAAACTTAACAATTTGCAGCAAGCAGTTGCTGCAGTCTGTGTTATGCAAAGAGTGCTACAAGTAAGTTATAGTTAAAAAGGTTTCTTTTAAACTGTAACAACTTGCTTGCTAATTTTTTTCCTACAGTTTATATCACTCACTGATGGATTTTAGTTAAAAAAGAAGAAAAAATCTTAAATTATAGCAGACTGCTTGCTACATTTGTACAGTATATGCACAGAAAACAATCAGCACTAGAGTGCTTAGGCTGTACCAAAAAAAAAAAAAATCTGTTTAAGCTGTAGCAAACTATTTACAACATTTTTGACAAACAGTTGCTACAGTTTACAGCATGCAGGGAGCACCACAGTGCTCAGGTTATAGCTAGAAAAAAAATGCCTCTGAGAAATATCTGTTTTGTTGAATACCTACAGGGAAAATCTCTTTATATAACATGAAATAAAACTCTAGTATAGATGTAATTTAGAAAAAAAAAACATACATGTGTACAATTTGATAAAGCATGAAGAGACATCAGTCATGTAATAAAACAAAATAAATAAAAAATGACAGTTAAATATGACAATCAGTATATACGAAAGTACGGGAAATATAGGGCCGGATTCACGAATCCTCAGTGTAAGACTTAATATGTCTTACTCGGAGGTTGCAGTTGAATGGTATGACGTCAGCATGCCATGCATATTCATGAGGGCATGCTGAATCATACCCTAGGCTAACGCGGTCTGTGTAGGAAAGTAGGGGGCGTGTCCGAATGCTGAGTATTGCAAAGGGACATGCCCCAGAAGAGTCAGAGGCCTGAAAGTAAACACCCACGAGCAAGTCCTTAGAAATGTCAAGGAACACAACACCACACCCCCCCACAGACTAAACCCTACTGAAAAATGTGTAAAACGTAAAAATAGCAGTTTCATTTTTTTTTTATAATTTCAAAAATGTTTGCCCACATTTGCGCTCATTTGCATGGGTATGCCCTTCGCTCAGTCACAGTTAGCAGACATTGAAAAGCATATAAGATCTAACATATGCAAATTAAGCCAAGTAGCAATAGTGTAGTGATAGAGACGTTGTCCAAAGAGGAGGTAGTCACGGTTCGAGCCCCCACAACATCAATCACCATTTTTATTTAAATAAGTATGAAACAATCCCCTGACATATATATGTATATATAACTATAATTTAAGTAAAATGTAATTAAATGGGCCATGTATTTGTGAAGAAATCTGACAGAATAATTTATAAAAAAAGGATTATAATTGCCCATAGCTGAGCAATGCTTTAGCAAGCTGCATATGAGTGTCCGTAGGTGAGCAGCACCTTAACAAGCTTAATATGAGTGCCCGTAGCTCAGCAGCACTTCACCCAGCGTAATATGAGTGCTCATAGCTAAATAATGCGCTACCCAGCGTAAGCCATTTGCGCAGAGCTGCACAGCGCAGAAACCAGCTTACCGGCGGGCAACATTGGGCAAGCTGTATCAAAGCCGCCTTTACACAAATACACCTGCTAGCCTGTCTAGATAGTAGTAAAATAAAAAAAGGAATGCCAAGGGTCGTACCCTGGATACTGTGCACCATAGTCAATGTACTGAACCACTAAGCCATGATAGTTGTACTGAGGAATACAGTATTAGCATATATATAGGAATGAATGAAAATAGAACCATGACAAAGCAGGTTTGCTTTAAGCTGATAAATATCCAAAATGGCCAATCAGAGATAAGTGCGGGAAAACCGGCATATATAAGCCACATAGGCGGGAATACACACCATAACTGACTGTGGTACCCATTTGCAGTCAGGATGGCAGGTGCAGGAGAGGGAAATCACTTTAGAGCACAAAGGTGGGGTGTTGAGGAGTCAAAAAATATGGTTTGGCTCCTAGTCCATGATCATGAAGCACAACTCATGCAGGGCCAGGTTCAATGGGGAGCGTACAAGGCAGAGGCATGGAACTGGTTGGCACATGATCTCACCAGTGCCACAGGCATTCTGAGGACTGGTGAACAGGTCCGTCACCACCATGCGGACCTGAAGTGATGTAAGGAGGACCAACTGAACCGCTGGATCCAGGAGGCCCGCCAAATGCCCAATGCCCCACTACTGAGTAAGCATCCATGTAATTACGTATGTAAGAAATGCTATCCTAGCCTATAGTATGGAGAGGTATGTTCCAAAATTCCTTCATTTATATTACAGCTGCAGGCGTCCATTCCACGAATCGGCGAGCCTATGCTGATAGGCTGCTGAGGTTGCGCCACCAGGCCGGTTAGTAATTATTTAGCTGGTATTGTTATAGAATATAAGTGGGACAGATTGTAAAATAGTTCATTGTTGTAACCCAGTAATAAAGGTGAAATAAGCCGAGAATAAAGATTCTGCTAGTATTATAAGATTAGATAAGTGATGCAGCCTGGAAAAGAGTGTATTGCAATCCAGTAATAAAGATTAAACAAGTCTCAAATAGAGTTTCCACCTGTATTGTAATATCAGATAACTGCTTCATCCTGAAAATGAGTGTTAATCAATCAACAATGGATAGACAAGTGTTGAATACATCCTTGTAAATTCTGCCATATGTAATAAGTGAGTCAGCTGGAAAGGATTGTTGTAACCCAGTAATAAATGTTAATAAAGCCTAGAATTAAGTACTATTCTGAAATGTAAATATAAAATAAGTGAGAGAGTGTGAGAAAGACAATTTGAAGCTACCAAGAAAGCTGTAATAAGTCTGGAATAAAGGTAAACTGCAGTCACTACATAATATGAAATGAATGAGACAGCCACAACCAAAGAATGTAATGTCATAAATAAAGTACAGAACCTGGACTGTGTCCATCCCACAATTTGGATATGTTGCTGTACTCTTGCATTATGGAGATAATATGGTTGTATGAAATGCTGAACATCCACAGTTGTCTAGACCCATATAAATCAAATGCAGCAGGATGCTGTACCTGAACACAGCCAGGTATGAACATATATGAATAAAAATGGAATGTATATTAATGTAGCAGTAACATCCCTATCACCAACATTCCTAAGGTTATATACATGAAACTGTACTAATACATGTAGGGGATATATATCTGCATCTACTAGGAATGTACAATATATGTATAGGTAGTGTAAGTTGTTAATGTAATATTTTTCCACCCTACCCTATTTTCACAAATTATGCCATTCCACACCAAACTGGGTATGTGTATTCACAATTAATTCCCATGGCCATTTGTCCTGTTGGTTCATACATATCTGCATGTACGTTGATGCATGTGCACTGTTCACATATCCAAACCTGATGGCCTGTTGCCATCAATCAACCCTGCATGCTGTTGGAATGTGTACTGTTGTTCTAAATATGCATGTGTTATGCTTGCTGCTCAATGTTCGAAATTCATGGGTGTTTGATTAATGGGAATACTGATGCATGCTGTTACAACTAATTTTGAATGGTGTTGATTGTTACTAACCCAAAATGCCATAAAATACTGCTAAACATAGGACAACAGGGAAGGCGGGTTCCAGCGGACCCACCTCTCCCACCTCAGCTGGCGAGTGCACCTGGCACCAGTGCCCAGGCTGGGACCTCCTCCTCCAGTGGCCCTGTGCCACCTTCGGGTGGAAGCACTGCAGGGGATGTGGCTCATCCCCCCTCTGCAAGCATGGCTGGAGGAGAGCCTCCATTCACCCTCCATAGGGTCCGGTCTGTGGTGCGTAGTGAGATCAGGCATTCTGTGACTGATCCCCTATGCCAGATCGAGGCGAGAGTGGCGCAACTCACAGTTGTGCCTGCTCATCCTATCCAGCCCCCACCACAGCCCCGGCCTGGGCTGTGAAGGTGCAGTGGTAACTGCCCACGGGTGGGGATCTCAGTTCCACTGTTGCCATCTGTGGGCTCATGGGCTTGCGATATCCAAACATCCGTCTCCGTCAATTGTGTTTACCCCCCACATGTGTCATACTCCACCCATGTATGCATCTTGTTTGTCTTGTCTGTTAACCTCCCCAACCTACCTCCCCAAAAATACCTACTTCCTGTATCTCACATTCCACTCTCACCAGAAAAAAAAAATAAAAAAGGCAATTACGCCCCATACACAGCTGCCCAATTCGCACACATGTCCGCTGGACATGTAAACTGATAATTCTAATTGACAGTACAAAATATTTTGTTGTCCTCACCCCTCTCTCAGGGGTGGAAGGTTTCAAATTTCACAGCAAATTTCAAACATATGCACAGCTGTTGCTGGTAAAGAAATGGGCAGCTATGGACCTTCCCTACATCCTTCCTGCACATCCCGAGCTTGTTTTCCTACTGTCCTACCCTATTTGTGCCCCCTTTTTCACCACTTTCTTATTTCCCCATTTTCTTTTCTTTAAAAGAAAATAGTGCGGGTGTTAGCAGGTGTAAGCACATTTAAGCAGTAGTCAGCAGATGTGCGCTTGTGTGCGCTTAGCTAAGCGTAGATAAGCGTAGATAAGCGTCACGCAAACTCGCGCAAACCTGCTTACAACTGCTTAAAAGTGCCTTAGTCACAGTGTATGTCAAGGCCTGTAGTCTGCTCATCAGCAAAATAAAATACCCCTGTCAGTCTCGAACCCCGGACCTTGGAAACACTAGTCTGCATGAATTATCACTAAGCCACAGCAGATATACAAGAACTTGGTGCTGAAAGAAATATATCATGAAATACAAGGAGTGAATGTAAAGGGAAAATAGGAAGGCCATTACATAAAGCCTGTTCTGTGTATCTTTACTGGCAATTCTTGTGGAATTGCATTACATTAGTGTGAGAAGAGAAACAGCCATGCTAGTATGTAATAATGTTACAGTAGCACCTTACAAAGCCCACACAGTATCGGAACAGGATAAACACCGCCATATTTGAATAGATAAGAGGCCAGACCTCTCAGCTGTGACTGATTTACAGGGATGTCCCTGATTTGCAAACAACTGTTACCTGTGCCCAACTGACTCCCTGTGATATGTGCTAACAGTAGGCAGAAAGGTGGGGAATCCCACGTAATGGTAGCTGTCAATAAGTTAAAGTAGACACTACTTGCATGTCAGAAATGGTGTAGTAATACATATGCTCAAAATACCCCACAGTCACAACTGCAGAATATCTGAAATATATCACGGGTGTATCCCACTGATATGTACCTTTCCCTGAGGCTGGTCAAATATATACCTGAGAGTATCTGAGGCCTGCAAGTGTCAGAAACACACAGGCATATCAGCCTGTCTGCTGTTGCATAATCTGTGAATAGCTGTAGAATTACTTCCACAAGCATGCCCTTATGTAGGAGTACAACACAGAAATATCAAAGGATGTAGCCATCTAACATACTAATGACAGTATAGCAGTTCACAAGCACTGCATGTGCCTGATATTCATAATTGTTAGTACAATATACTTAGTTGTCCTCACCCCTCTCTCAGGGGTGGAAGGTTTCAAATGTCACAGCAAATGTCAAACATATGTACAGCTATTGCAGTTAAAGAAATGTTGAACTATGGACCTTCCCTACACCCAGTCTGCACATCCCTAGCTGGTATCCCCACTGACTTCCTGCTTCCTGCTTACAACTGCTTAAAAGTGCCTTATTCACTCTGTATGGCAAGGCCATAGTACTGCTCAGCAGCAAAATAAAATACCCCTGTAAGTGTCAAGCCCCAGACATTGGGTTCAGCAGACTGCATGAAGGGCCACCAAGCCACAGCAAACATATAAGAACTTAGTGCTAAAAGAAATATATCATGCATTACAAGGAGTGAATGTAAATGGAAAATAAGAAAGCCATAGCAACACATTCCAGTAAAGACAAATATCAGGCATTCAAGGAGTGAATGTAAAGGGAAAATACAAAAGCCATAGCAATACATTGCAAGAACTACTGTTGTATGGCAGTTAATCCTCAAATCCCACAGGTAAGTACATACTTTCATGTAAACAGTGTTAGCATTAACAGGTGTGAGTTAACATACACACTGAGAAGAGTGAACAGGAAGAAGCAACAGTCAGGTTTCAGTACAACATGCATTTCAGTGGCTACAACACAGCATTAGATATGAAAGATATACCAAACTTATGACTCACACAACAGTGTCCACAGCAAACCAGCATGGTCCCCACCTTGCAAAACTGAAAGGCCTACACCTACCTAACCTATCATTTTATAGCAGTGTCCTGAAATCACAATGACAACTGCAATTACCACACAACAGGCTGCATGCAATTACTAAATGCTGGCCACCAGTTGGTGCACAGGCCATCACATGCACATGTACAGATACCTACAAAAGCAGCCTGTACTGCCAGTCCACACATGCAATAATATTATTGCAGCAACTGGAGAGAGAGAGAGAGAGAGAGAGAGAGAGAGAGAGAGAGAGATAGATAGAGACAGAGACCAAAAAAAAATAAAAAGCAAGCCAGCAAGCAAGCAAACAAGCCAGCAAGCAAGCCAGCCAGCAAGCAAGCCAGCAAGCAAGCAAGCAAGCCAGCAAGCAAGCAAGCCAGCAAGCAAGCCAACAAGCAAGGCAGAAAGCAAGCCAGCAAGCAAGCCAGCAAGCCAGCAGAAAAAAGCTGTCAGAGACAAAGGTAATGTAAACTACATAATCTAATAATCTACATACTGTGAACCCTCCATATGTGTTAGCAGTCTGTATCTATATGATATGCAGATGTGCATAGGGCAAGGGACATACTGCAACTATAAGTGAAGGCTGAACATACATATGTAGTTGAAGGTTGCTATGTGCACATATCAATGTAGGTTGTTGTGTGTGGCATTGAAAACAGCATGCAGTGCAGGTATATGTCATGTGGTGCTGAACTTCTGTGGGACTGAGCCAGTGAGGCCTGCTACAGCTATATGGCCTGAGCACAGCATAATGCATTATGCACAACACTGTGCAATATCATTACAGAATGGTATGTCTCACAACTGTTTCAGAAGTGATATTCCCACCATGAAAGGTGGGCACTCTATGTGCCTACATGTGCATGTATATGTACAGCAATGGATGTTTGTGTGTGTATATATATATATATAT
>NC_056736.1:430152175-430229675 GCF_019279795.1 Protopterus annectens | reverse complement strand
TTGGCATACATTTGTGTGTTGTATGTATGTGTAATGTGTGTGTGTAATGATGCCTGTACCATGGCCGCAATCACATGTGTGTTACAGGGTATGTGTGTGTACCTGGCAGCATGATGTATACTCTGTGATAGCAGTATGCTGGCTATAGTAACAACTGTGCACATATGTCAGGTAGGTGTATGGCATAAAAGACTAGGGTGGATTACCATTGAAACTATAAATGTGCATTGTATTCATTGCATGGGATGACAATATTCTTCATCCATTAGCTTGATACATACCCCCAGTGTGAGGTTGTGCATTGTATCCCACACAGTGTGCCGAGTGCTTGTGTATACTAGTTTGTTGTATGGAGTATGGCAGGCACTGTCAGACAGTTGTGGGCTGAGCACTGATATGTGGTATCGAACATGTGTATCCCCTGATAGACAGACAGATGCTATATATGGCAGTTAAGTGATATCAGTACATTAGAATATTAAGTGTGCCACATGACTTGCTCACATATTTTTCTTTTCCTTCCAGGGTGATGGTGCATCAGCAAAACCCACCTTATACAGCAGCAGAGGATCAGGAGATCCACCAGAGCCTGGTGCAGAATTACTGTGTGCTGTTTTTTGGGACCAGCCAGAACCAGCATGAGAGGGCTGCACTGTGGCAAGATCTTGTCCGTCGGGTAAATGACATAGGCATGCATAACCAGACATATGAGCTGGTACGCCATCACTGCAGTGATTTAATTAGATATGTCTGGCAGCATACGTCTGATATCCACAGACAACAGCTTGCCACAGGCAGTGGGGTACCTATCCACCCCCCTCACCAGTGTGGAGGAGCACCTCCTAAGTGTTGTGGCTCCAGGCCAACAACAGCAACATCCACAAACATGTGTCATCGTGGAGGCCGGAGCCACCCAGCATGTTGAAATGGAGCGTGCAGGTAACATGCCATATCTGTAGTTGACTGTTCTGTGTACTGGTAGTTTATGCATGTGTGAGATGTGTACTGTTTGTGTAGCTGTTAACCTGCCTATTCTTCTGCAAGATTGATATTCTGAGCATAATCTGTACACATGTGAAAGCCACCTGTTGTACTACTGTACTTTATCATACTCACAGTATCAATGGCACAGTTGTGGCCACTGGCAATCACTCGCATATTTTTGCAGGTCCCTCTGGAGTGACAGCAAGACAGCCATTCCATACTGGTAAGTGTGTAATAACAATACTATTGCTAATGACATGTGCATGTCATATGGAGGTGTAGTCTGTGCACATGTAACACACCTACGCATAATGCATGCTGTGCATGTTTGCTCTGAGACTATGCATATCCCATTATTCTCAATAGCTGGCTCACTCAAATGCAATGCACAGAGCATGACACACACATGTGGCAACACAGTACTGGACATTGTATAGCCATACCTGATACACATGTACACTACATACACATGTTTGGCATACACACTACACCTTCACCTGCTACACATGTCCAATTATGACACCTGATGTATGGCCACCCTTCAGTATCCCACTTATCATCTATGCAGCACACATAATATACCTGAGGGGTAGAGGCCTATCATGTCTTTGTGCAACAGTCTTGAACAAATAGTACATTCATGTTAGGCAATGCTCACTATTGGCCACCTTACAAACCCATGTAACAAGTGGCTGTGTAATTGTGGATGTAGTCATGTTACTGCACATCAGGTACAGCATGGTAGCTGCCTGTCTGGCACACATTATTATTGTTCTTGGTGGAACAGGAAACACTGTCAATATGAAGGAAATGTTGCCAGAATACCAAGCAAAATTGCTGTAAAGAAATGAAGTAATTCCACATTCTCATTTCATACACATTATTATTGTTGACTGACCACAAGAAGCATGTTGATCATGGCTCACGTTACTACACCACATCCAGTTCCGCCGACCACAAAAGTACACATAGCAGTCTTTGCGTAGCACCGTCATGTGTTTTGTGTGTGTGTGTGTGTGTGTGTGTGTGTGTGTGTGTGTGTGTGTGTGTGTGTGTGTGTGCATGTGTGCATGTGTGCATGTGTGTGTGTGTGCAAATATATGCACTCACAGCTTGTAACACTTGCACAACATTGTTATGTCCTTGGACACATTGTGTCCCAGGGTGGAGACAATCACTGAACAACTACACACAAGCATCAAGTACACATATACTGTTATTAACAAGGACTGTCTATACGTGCACTGCATGTTCCTGTGCAACACATAATCTGCATGCTGACACGTGTGCAGTAATGTTTTTCCTTGTGATACTGTCACCCACCCTAAAACAGCATTGTGTATGTGTTGGATTGCAGGCGTGTCTGTGTTTGTATCTGCTGTACTGAGGAGTGTGCCTGTGTGTCTGTGTGCTTGTGTGTCTGTGTGCTTGTGCACCTGTGTGCTTGTGTGCCTATGTGCATGTGTGCCTGTGTGCATGTGCGCCTGTGCACCTGTACGCCTGTGTGCATGTGTGCATGTGCGCCTGTGTACGTGTGCATGTGTGCCTGTGTGCATGTGTGCATGTGCGCCTGTGCGCCTGTGTGCCAGTGTGCATGTGTGCCTGTGCGCCTGTGCGCCTGTGTGCATGTGTGCATGTGTGCATGTGTGCCTGTGCGCCTGTGCGCCTGTGCGTCTGTGTGCCTGTGTGCATGTGTGCCTGTGCGCCTGTCTGCATGTGTGCATATGTGCATGTGCGCCTGTGTGCTAATATTGTGTACACATTTGTAAACTGTGTTTCCTGTCTTCGTCTCACAGGTTCTGATGTTGCTCTGGTGGAGTGCAGCAGGGAACCTGAAGCCACTGCTAGGGATAGTGATTATGATGATACATGTGTAATGGCACAGGGAGGTGTGACAGGGTCTGTCATTGGTCAGCCAATTGACACTACACAGCAGTCAACCCCATCAATGCGCACAGTCATCCTGCCTATACATCCATTGTCACCAATGTCCTTAGCTGAGGGACAGCATACAGTGGGCATTGACTAGGGTAGTGTAGTATCATTGGCACATGCATCCCCTCACAGCAGCCATGGCCAGATTCCTGACATGGTACCACACAGGCAGATGTCCAGGGGTTCTTGTGGGAGCATCCGTGGTTGTACTGCCCCTGTCAGACGTGCCCACAGAGGTCTTTCAACCTCAGCTATGTTCCGGGCTGTAATGCAGGCACAGCCACGTATGGAACGGTACACCAGACAGGGTCTGAGAGAGCTTAGAGCACATCGCACCACTATGAATGATACTATGCGTGACGTTGCATCTGCCATCCATAACATCAGTGAGGTCATTGATAGACATTGGGGGGACACATTAGATGTCTTCCACAACTACATGTCCTTTTAAAGCAAACAAACGGAAACCAGTAAAATACAAAAAAGCAGTCCGGACAAGCACCGTGAAGCCCAAAAAAATGTTAAAGTCCTTGTTGTGGAGGCTGTTTGCTGTACAAGCTGCAACACTTTAAATGGAATCCACTTACACGTATAAAGCCACACTGAAGTCAGAAAAAACCTTAACGCACTTTATTATTAAAACAAGTGTTTTCGCTGTGGTTAAAACTACAGCTTCATCAGAGGCAAAAGTAAAATGCAGTATCAGAGTCAAGTTTTTATACAACACACCCTCGCCTTAATTAGTAATACAATCACAATGTAGGCGTGTTAGCAGCATTTCTTGCAAAAGTAAATTCAGGGAGTAAAAGCTCTGTTTAGGAGCATTCTCAAAAGTATGTAGTTTCATACTTTTAAAACAGTTGGAAACCATGAAACATTAGTGCTTCAGCAATTTGTTACATTCATATACCAAGCAAATGTGCATTAAAAGCATGCAAAAGTATTTTACTTTAATAGTAATTTGTAGTATATACACTTTTTACTACTTTTAAGATTCATACTTAGCAAGGCTTCTAACTATAGTTGTTGGTAGAGATCTCACTAGATACTTTTTATAAACACTTTTATATGTAGATCTGTTATACATTGCTTTTAGACCGCTTTTATTGTGCATACACTTCTTATACATTTGCATGCTTTTAATGCACATTTGCTTGGTATATGAATGTAACAAATTGCTGAAGCACTAATGTTTCATGGTTTCCAACTGTTTTAAATGTATGAAACTACATACTTTTGAGAATGCTCCTAAACAGAGCTTTTACTCCCTGAATTTACTTTTGCAAGAAATGCTGCTAACACGCCTACATTGTGATTGTATTACTAATTAAGGCGAGGGTGTGTTGTATAAAAACTTGACTCTGATACTGCATTTTACTTTTGCCTCTGATGAAGCTGTAGTTTTAACCACAGCGAAAACGCTTGTTTTAATAATAAAGTGCATTAAGGTTTTTTCTGACTTCAGTGTGGCTTTATACGTGTAAGTGGATTCCATTACAACTACATGTCTGGGAGCCAGGACAGTGCAGGACGGTTGAGGCATTGACGTGGACGTATGCCAGCAGCATTATCAGCTGGCAGTCGTCGCAGATGACAACAAACCCGCAGCCACTCCCATAGTGCCAGTACCAGCCCCAGCAATGCTGGGTCTCTGCTGTGATTAGACTGTCTGAGAAGACCATGTGCACATGGCTCTGGCCAGCCCCAGCAGGGAGAAATGTGTCCAGTCAACAACCCACTGCTTCTGATGACAGTACTCAGTCTGGCTTAGTACCTGATACTGTTCGTAGCACCCCTGCCATGCACAGGTACCGTGTCCGTGGCCTGAGACAGTGATCTCTATGACCTGGCAGGTACAGTCTGTGGCTGTCCACAAACACCCGAATATGGCAGCCACGTGGTGGAACTGTGTGCATGCATACACACACACATCATGCTAACACCTAGGGCTAACACATACACACACACATTGCAGCAACATTACCCCATGTTGTACTGTTGTCCCTCACTAACACACACACACACACACACACACACACACACACACACACACACACACACACACACACACATGTCAATTGGATGTGTCAATGGTAGACTCTGGCAAACCAAGTACACACCCTGTGCATATGATGAAACTGTGCCACCTCCTGCCATCTGTAACATTGATGCAGGAACACGGTAGCATGGTGCTGATGCACAATGTGACTACATAGCACTGTAGTAATATTATCATGTTGTTAACAGTACAGTGTAATGATATTGTTGTGGGTATATTCGAGCATGCATGATGCATTACCTATGTTTGTCATTGCAGTTTTGTATACACCAGGGTTAATTCCCAAAGTGTACTGTCTGCACATTTGCCACAAGGCTGTTGTGTGTACCTGTGCCTGCATGTATTGGGGTGTGGACAGTACATGTGTGATGTCTGCAGCACTGAGTTGCAGGTGTACATTTGTGAACATGGTTAGCATGGAACATGACATGGTTTGACAGTATGCTGTGGGTGATACGGATTTCAAATGTCAATGGTCTGCATTCTGGTAGTATACACAGCTTACATAGCCTGACATTCAGTGGTCATGACATGGTGTCTCCTTAACTGATACACAGATGTAGGAACCTGGTGTCAGTGATATTGCTGCAGTACTACACTATACGAATTGCCATTCTTACTGAGCCACACACATCCCTGGGAACAATCCTCTTTGGCATAAAGCAGTCTCATGTACATGCCAACACACTACGGATATATCCATCCACGACTGCAAATGCATACAGTGGCCTACAATGCATTCCACACATGACACACCTAACCACCACAAGGGTATCAAACAGACAGATACCTGTTTTCCAAGCCATGCTGTATTGCTGTAACGCACCTGTGGCATTGGCATTGGCATGTAGTTAACATAGTATTCCAACAGTACCATGTAGGTGGTAGCACCCATCATGTAGAACGGGTAATAGTGTGTACATGTGGACAAATGTTATCTTGTCTTTCCTGTGATATTCACATTTCCAAAGGTATTCTGCAGTCCCTCGGTGTATCACCTAAGCAAGAAGGTGTCTTTATGCATATTGGCAACAGTTGCTATACACCTACACTGGGTGCCCATCACTAACAGACTTTGCTGTGTTTTAACATGTCTGACATATACTCTAGACATGAAGACATGAACCCTCACCCACATTAATCTATCAAAGTTTAATGGGTGTGTCTCACATAGTTGGCCTAGGACACAGATCACTGCAGCAGCCTGCATTGTCACCAACATACATGTATGGCCTAAGGTCTGGTAAGCTGCGGCTCATGCTGGCAAAGGTAACAACTGTATTCATATGGGGCAGGCTTCACACATAGGAACTATTAAAGGTCACAGGTACATATCTGTATGTGGCACACACATACCTGATGTGTGCATTGAAATTACTGTTATAATAATATGTCATACAATAATAAAAGCAAAACACACAACACATTGACAAACGCACACATGGCATTTGTAGGATTCAAACCCCTCCCTAACTATGTTAGGATACTTGAGCTAGATGCATTAACACAGCGCGCTACTCGCATTACTGGATGACTTTCCTTCTCCTGCTGTATTTATAGGGTGCTGACATCATCTGTCTTTCCAAAGAGGAATGTACATCTTTTAGTGTGTTATCCCAGTTTTCAAAAAGGCCATTCCTTTCACAGGGAATTGCATTCATACACACACCCCTGCCCCCCCACATACACAGCGTTTGCAGGATTCAAACCCCTACCTAACTATGTTATGATACTTGAGAGAGACGCATTAGCACAGTGCACTATTCACATTACTGGATGGTATCCCTTCTCCTGCTGTACTTATAGGGTGCTGACATCATCAGTCTTTCCAAAGAAGAATGTACATCTTTAACTATCCCTCAGTATGGGGGTTAACAATATCTGTGCATTAACAGACACCTAGTTCAGGGTCACATATGCACACTAGCACTGCCAGGTTATGTTCTATAGCATGCTTCTTGACCATAGGACTTGTAACACACAACACAATTAGGGGGTGTATCCATATACATCACAGATACACACACCTCTGGGTTGGTACCACTGCACTAAGCATGACAGGCCATACATATACAACTACCATTGTGCAAAACTGTCTTTTGGTTTGGTGTGTAGTTCAGACCACCCCCCCCCATACCCAGTAACCACACTTGGCTTTCCTGGGAACAGTGTAGGATATGCAGGTCTTCACACACAGCATTATAGTGGTTGACTTCAGGTACACAAATATTAACTGGGGATACTACTCAGGCCCTCAACAACATCGCACTACAGCCCCTACAATTTGTGAATCCATGTGCTATGGCACAACCAGTCACCACACCCACAAGGGGGAATACATATTGGACCTGATCATCACCAACATGGGGACTCTATGTTCCACACCAGAGGTAGAACCGTCATTGTTAAGATCAGACCATAAACAACTTTCCCTGGACATCTATATCCCGTCCCCACCCCCAGCAAAGAAAATCACTGTAAAGAATTTCTCAAAAGCAGACTTTGCACTTGTGAAGATTGCGGTGGAGTACTTCAAAGGCCCCATGCTGGAGGATAATACAGCCCAATCTGCAGAATCCTTTACAAACGCATTGTATGAGCACCTCCAGGTATGCACTGATCATGCTATCCCAAATAAAACCATGACTCCTCCAAAACAGGAGACCTGTCTGGTTGACCCCAGCCATATATAAGCTGTACAAGAGAAGGAGGAAGCTACTATATAACAGAGCAATATCCCACAGACCCACATAGATCATAACCTCTCCTTTGCTAATCACATTGACAGATTCATTGCAAAGACCTTTATATAGCCCTCCTTATCACATGGGTGTTTGCATGTAGATCATGGGAGGTCATTGTGGCCCTCTACTAGTCACTCATCAGGCCCATGTTTGACTACAATGCCCCTTTTGGGGTGTACCTTACCCAACACCTGTGGCAACTACAGTGAACACAACAGTACCTCCCCAAGAGGATCATGGGCTACACACATATGTCCTATGCAGCTCAACTAAAGGATCTCCAGCTCTACTCAGTTGCTTAATGACTACTCAGAGGTGATCTATACCTGACGTACGCAGCCATTTCAAACCCAGAAGTAATGGACATGCTCCACCTCATAAAATCCAAGATCCTTAGAGCTACACACTCCAGGGACTTAAACCTCAGCACAAAAATAAATAGGACATGCTGCAGGGACAGATTCATTACCCAGAGGCTCCCCTCATTCTGGAATTGAATCCCAATTAAAGTTAGACATAGCCCCTCGCCAACCCTCTTCCAGCGAAATACAGCTGCATGGATGGGAAATTGCAATTTCACCCCTGGGATCTCCACTGTGTCCCTGCTTGACAGAGGCACAGCAAACTAGCCTTAAAGGGTGCCTTCTATGACCTACTTTACAGAGGCACAGTAGGCTACTCTACTGGGGAGGTGGACGCCAAATACACTCTGCCTAGGCTTATGAATTCCCTAGGGCAGACAGCCTAGTATTGACCTCTGCACCTATGTTTATGTTCAGGATGCACAATATTTGTTGCTGCTACTGTTTGCAGGTCTTTATTGCCGTAGCTTTCCCAGTTTCTATGAACAACTTGTGTATCTGCGTAACATGTTTGATCATGACAGGGTTCCAGTATATTAATATATGTGTCTGCTGTCATTTAACTGTGTGCACAGGGCGGATTGCTGGATCATGGGAGGTTCCTGGCTTAACACATTCAACTGCCAGATATGTGTGACTGACTGCAATACTCAGACATGGCCTAAGTGTGTGAGCATGCCCAGTTCAGACTTTCCATGGTTTGTTGCCTGACATATGTCTCATTTATCAAAGTGTGTGAGCATGCCCAGTGTGACCTTTCCATATGTTGTGATCTGGAATCCACTACATTTCTGGTTGTGTGTGAACATGACCAATATTGACATTTATACTGTGTGTGTTGGAAGTCATGTTGTGTTCTTACTGCCAGACTTCTTTGTGTCATAACTCAACAGGGATTATGCTGTGCCTGCAGGGTTTCCATGTGATAGTTTGCAAAGACTTGGCAACATTCTCTCATACTGGCTGAATACTGCAATACTGTCATGGTGTAGTGGTACTTTCACTATGGTGCACAGTGTCATGGGTTTGAGTCCCATCACTGCTTTAAATGTTTATACTGAGCAGACCAGACTGGTTAAGGGCCAGTTGGGCAACTATGAGCATGTTGCATTTTTTCAGCTATGGCCTATTTAAACCAGGCTTGTCCGACATTGCTGTGTATTCACCAACTTGGGTGGACATTGCCAAACATTACTCCACATTGACCAGAGTTGTACTATTTGGTGTGTGTGATTCTGTTCATAGGTTCATACTAGGCTATCTGCCCTAGGGCATTTATAATCCTAGCTAGAGTGTGTTTGGCTTTCAATACACATTTTAAGTGGAGTTTGCTATGACATTTTTCAAGGTTAGTATACTGTGCCTCTGTCTAACAGTGACATAGAAGTGATACCCAGGGTAAACCTACAATCCCCCATCCACTCATCAAGTTTCCTCTTGAAAAGAGTCAATGAGGGACTCTGGCTAACCTGGAGTGGGGGTTTACTCAAGAGTGGGGGGAGCCTCTGGGTTATGAATCTGTCACTCCAGCATGTCCTATTTATTTCAGTCCTCAGGTTCAGCGTGGCTTGATGGGATTCTGAGTTTCTGAGGTGCAGCATGTCCATTGGTTCCAGGTTGGACATGGCTTTATACATCAGACACAGATTGCCTCTAGGAAGGCGGTATGCCACTGAGTGGAGCTGCAGTTTCTTTAACCGGGCAGTGAATGGCATTTGTTTGAGCCCTTTGATCCTCCTGGTGAGGTACTTTTGTGGTCTTTCCAGCTGGTGCAGGTGTCTGATAAGGTACATCCCACAAGGGGCATTGTAGTCAATTATGGGCCTGATGAGGGATGAGTTAAGAGGCACGATGACCTCCCCTGATGTAGATGTGAATACCTTCATGATTATGTGGGCTATATGAAATGTTTTTCTACACACTTTGGCCACGTGGTTATCGAATGAGAGATTGCTATTAGCTTGGGTCCCCAGGTCCCTTATCACTTCTTCCATACTTAACCAGTTACCACCTATGTGGTAATTTGTGCGCACTTAGTTTTTGACAAAGGGGAGGACTATACACTGTTTTGCGTTTAGCTTGAGGTAATGGCTCTGGCACCAGCTGTCTGTTTCTATGAGGCCCTTTTGTAGGATGCTTGTGTCAGCTGGAGGGTCGATTATGGTGCCCAGTTAGCAGTTATCTGCAAACTTGTTCACCAACAGTCCTTCTGTGTTGGCCTGTACCTCTGAGAAATATATACCAAACAAGGGAGGTCCCAGGACTGAGCATTGTGGGATGCCACTTGTAGCTGGTTTGGGGTCTGACATGGCTCCAGCATTTCTGACCATGTGGGTTCTGTCCTTGAGCCAGTTTGCAACCCATCTAGTGACATAGGGGTTTATATTGAAGCTGGTGATCTTATCTATGATGACCAAGTGGGGTACTGTATGGAAGGCTTTTGTGAGGTCCAGGTAGGTTGTGTTGAGCACCTTCCCCTCATCAATGGCCTTGGTGACTGTTTCAAATGACTCAACCAGGTTTAATAGGCAGGATCTGCAATTAACAAAGCCAAACTGGGTAGGATCCAGTGTCTGTAGGTCCCCAATATGTTTATTTCTGAGGTCCATGATGATCTTTCCATAGCTTTGCAGACCAAGCTAGTCAGGCTTCTGGGGCGATAGTTTGCAGTATCCATTGAGGCACCACCTTTGTGGAGAGGGACCGCTGTTGCTGTACACTGCTCTTTAGGTACATATCCTGTGGTAAGGCTGAGATTGAACAGTGGTTTTATGTTTGTGTTCAATTCTTCTTGGGGTTCATGTTGGACACAGCCCAGGACACCATCTGGTCCCATTGATGCTGTGTGTTTTGCTTTGGAGACACTGGCCGTTACCTGAGCATCTCTGATGTCAGGGGGCCAGCACTCTGCTGGGATAGATATTTGCCCTTTTGGTGGGGAGGGGGGAGAAGTTTGCACTGAACCTGTCAGCTCAGATGTTGGCAATGTCTGTGGGTTGGTGTATTGTTTGTCATTTTGGACTACTTCTGAGCATATCTGGGGATTCCCACACAGGTTCCTACCATACGTAAAGAATGCCTTGCGATTATCCTTGGTGTCCTGTACAATTTTTATCTCAAAGATGGCCTTAGATGATCTTATGTGTGGCCGTAGTTTTTCAATAATACTGATCAGAGATGCCTTCCCTTTTTGGGATTTTGATCTATCATATAGTAGCTTCCTCCTTGTATTGCATGGTTTGTTTATGGCTGGGGTCCACCGGACAGGATGACTGGCTTTGGAGGATTGAGTCTTGGTTTTATTTGGGATTGCATGATCCATGCATTCCTGAAGGTGTTCATAGAATGCATTTATAAAAGGTTATGAGGTCTGGGCCATATTTTTCACAGGCACAGGGGCTGTGAAGGATTCCACCTCAGTTTTGAGGATTGTGACATTTGCATTAGTGAATAATTTTCACTGTGTTTTTCTGACCATGGGCTGGGATCGGGATGTGAATATCCAGTGAGATTACTCTCTGGTCTGATCTTACCAGTCAGGGGTACACTTCTGGTCTTGGACATAGAGTCCCCATGTTGGTGATGATCAGGTCCAGTATGTTTTCCCCTCTTGTGGGAGTGGTAGCAAGTTGTTCCATAGCATTTTGGTTTATAAATTCTGGGAACCTTTGGGCTAGGGTGTTGGGGCTAGGGTAATGCTCCCAGTCTATGTTTGGGTAGTTGATGTCACCCAATGTAATGGTGTTTGGGGAGACCTTCATATTTTCATGTGTTCTCCAGTCAGCCAAGTGTGGTTCCTGGGTTTAGGAGGGTGGTCTGTAGCAGGCTATGAACTGGAAGGTGGTTTTAGCCACTGTTAGTTGCACATGGATAGTCTCCGATGCTTCATGCTGTGCCACCAACCTGGGGGTGTGGGTATCTTTGAAAAATATTGATACTCACCCTCCTTTTATAGTTTGTTCCATGTTTTGCAGCTGTAAATCATGATATGAGGTGTAACCTGTTAATGCTCGGGTGCTCTTGGGAGCCTTGAACCAGGTTTCTGTTACTGCACAGATATCAACATTCTCCATGCTGAGGAGAGTTTGGAGTGCGTGCATCTTGCAGTTTAGATTTCTGTCATTGAGTAGCATTACTTATAGTTTCTTATCCCTTGTGATACCTATGGAGGTGGGTTTGTGTTTTGAGTCTTACATAAAAAAGGCACTATGGGGGTGACAAGAGCCTTTGGCAATATCCAAAAGGCCACAGGTGATAGGTGAAATCCATCTCTAGCAAAGCATCATGTCTTGTCGAGCATGTCATCCCAAGCTGACAGGCATTATGTCCCCTTTCACTGACACCAATACTTAAGCCAATTGTTGTAATTTATCATCTTGCAAAGCAAATCTACGAAAGTGATGACCAAGGCAGGCTGAGAGTAATCCAATTTAATATGCCACAAATAAACGTAAACACGATTGAATACACAAAAATGAACGCATTCACATAAACAGCGTTTTCGTCCACAGGGACTTCATCAGATGTAATACCATATTAGTTTAAATGAATCATTTTATATAAAACCAACTAAAATAACGTCCAATCATAGTTCTTTCACAATATGAACCTACAAATCAACATTCTAGCTACTACAGATGTACTACAGACATATCCTACTCCTACATTCCACTGACTGTGCTCATCTGCTATGTAAAAGTGTGATTCACTATCCAACACTCATTTACATAGGATTGCCTACTAATGCTTGGTTACATGTCTTAGACTGGGCTTCTCCCCTTAGCAACCCCTACTCGGTGGCCATGTTGTCTTCAGCCTGCTATTCCCTTACATTGTCATTTAACAATTTTCATAAATTCCACGTTTGTGGCTTTTATTGTCTTATTTTATGATTTTTATAGCGCACCCAATTTGAGTGGTGCTGCGCTACGCTTAAACATCAGAAATCGCCGGGAAAAAAAATCTTTTTATTTTAATTTTGCAACGGGGAAACTTTCCAATGGCTTTATATTTGGCCATTGGCATGCTTACTCAACCATATGCAACCTTTATTTGGAGCTGACAAGGCTCCATTGTGCTATTTGCAGAACGGTACTCAGTTGTCAACTGAGTACATTTCTGCAGCTAACACGTCTCCTACTCGGACAGGTTTGTGCTTCCTGGATCACAAATTCACCTCATTTGCATGCCTTTTGGTGGCAAGTGAGGCAATTTGCATATCCCAGCCCTGTCCATGTAGGAGACATTTTAGGAGCTCTCTTACATGCCCCTACAGGCTGTTCCTGGATCGGTCGTTGGACATGATGGCTGCATGGAGTCTTACTCTACTCGTAGACTCCTTGCAAGCCATCATGAATCTGGCCCATAGTCTATTAAGCTAGGGAAAAAAATATAAAAAAAAATAAAAGTCCCTACTAAGAATATGGAGCGAGAAGTTATTGAAAGGTACAGATAGTTTAATTAGTAAGAATGTTAAATATTTGTTGATGTATATCAAACAGATGAGGTGCATGGATATAGCCTTGAACTAGTGAGAAATTCTTTGAGAGAGGACTTGAATGGATGGAAGCTATAGTTCTAATTGAATGTGAGCTAGAGTTCCCTAATTTGGCTATGCACTGTGGGTATACACGTTGTCCTATACGTTTTTGTTTTGGTTTATAGATTTTAAGTAGTTTTTTGTCTTGAGAGTACACAGGGTGATTTGAGAGTAGTGATGAAGTACTGAAGAGATAGAAGGGCAGATAGACGGTTATATAGCATTTTATGGTTTAGATGAATTTGTGTAGTGGCTAGCTGATTTGTCATGGGGCAGAAAATATTTTTTTCTCCAATTCTGGCACCATAGAGCCTATAACTGTTCTTTATGTTGGCATTCAAACTTGTATCCGTTATTTGCTGCTTCTGGGTGAAGTAAACCTTAACAGCAACTAATTCATAGTACCAGGCAGGGGGGATCCATCTGGAAGTTATTGGTTTTGTGTGTGTGTGTGTGTGTGTGTGTGTGTGTATGTGTGTGTGTGTGTGTGTGTGTGTGTGTGAGTGTGTGTGTGTGTGTGTGCCTGTGTGTGTGTGTGTGTGTGTGTGTGTGTGTGTGTGTGTGTGTGTGTGTGTGTGTGTGTGTGTGTGTGTGTGCACGCGTGTGTGTGTGTGTGTGTGTGTGTGTGTGTGTGTGTGTGTGTGTGTGTGTGTGTGTGTGTGTGTGTAAGTGTGTATCATAGCCATCACTCTCCTGTAATCTGACTACAAAAACTATAAGACAGCTCCTCTCCAACAGTGGCTTCCAAAAAATCCTTCCCCAATGATAGAAGAGCTGACTGTCATTCACTTTGTCATATTTCCACATGTTCAGTCCTGCAGACAGGATAGATCCTTTCTCAACTCAGGATATCAGTGGAGCAAGCAAATACCCTGCTTTTTTTTCCAGTGGGACAACATGAATCATTTTGTTTCCTGCCATTTCCTGTAGCAAAAAGGATAGGCTCACAGCCTCTTCTTACCACCAGCAATTAGTGGCTATGAACTCATGCAAGGTAGACACTTGAAAATGTATGCCATGTAAGTTTGCAGCTCTATGCTACAATACCAGTGATTCAAAAATCACTTTTAAGCATGAATCGCAGGTTACCATTTTGTTCTTTATCAAAGTGAAACCCATTTCTGTGGAGATCGGAGATAATGGCAGCTTCTACTAATGTCTGTTGGACAGATCTTTCATAGAGATAAAAGGAAGGTATGATCATATTATATCTCTTCATAGCTAGTTCAGGGATAGCCTCATGGATCCCTATAACTGTTTGTTTGTTTGTTTATCTTTTCGGCTTTTTCTGGTTAGGGGTAGCCACAGCGGAACTCCGGTCCACTAATGATTGGCAGTCGATTTTTATGGTATCAAGTTGCCAGCCCAATTCCCAACCTTCAGCAAAGGCACGCCCATTCATGCATGTCTTTCGAAGGCCACTCGACTGTGGGGAGGGCATGCAGACTCCACACAGAAGGCACTCCAGCCGAGAATCAAACAGGAAAACCTGATCCCTATAATGGTACTTTCAGAAAATTGTATTCCAGGTATAAACCAGCTGAGGAGTTGTCCTCAGTCATTGTCATTGTTAGAACTGGGGAGCTGTGCAGACATTACTTTGATGATCTAAGGTACAGGAACTCTTTAAGATTTCTGTGCCTGGAAATTGAAGATTAGGTAACAATAGCCATGTTGTTTTGAAAGTGTAAATATTTTTTTTTCTTTCTATTTTATGTTTGGCATTCTTTTTTGTACTTTAAATTTCTGATGGTCAGTTTAGAGCTCAACTCTCAAGCAGTGATGGCATTTTCACCTTGCTCTTTATGCAAACTCATGTTGGTGTTACTAGGACATCTTATGGGGTTTGTCACACAACAACAGTTGTTGGTTCTCACACAGCATCTTGTTTGCTCCCACGTGTAAATGGACCATTTTTCTATGTCACTATATTAATAGGCATACAGAAGGGTGTGGGGGGACACAGAAGCCTTCTTTTTGTCTGTACATCTAATGGAACATATCCATGGGACTACTGTCTTTGCAGATTGTTCTTGCATGTTATGGTAATTCAGATGTTTGTACACAAAGCACTTTATTTTACTGCTTGTTCATTTAACATAGTAAGTGGTCCTCATGGGCTTCGTAGGTTAGTACTACGCTGTTTGTCCCTGGGGACCATTTTAAGCCCAGCCAATTACCCCATATGAGAATCAAAGGCTGCACCTTGTGTCTCTAAGGTAAACATCTTAACCATTATGCCAACATCCTTGTTCTCTTAAGGCTGTCACAGATCTCCAGTTTGCTTTTTCTCTTTAAATGTGAGCAGAGTGAGAAAGTAACCATATTGCCTACCACAGGAGGCTAGATAGGCTCGCAGACAACTACAGTCAGTACTCCTCATCAGTGCTAACCTGTATCTTCTAAACATTCAGTTCACTGTCATGTGTACCAAACTTTCTACTATGCTTCCTCCTTGCAGGGCCAGATAATGCATTTGCTCAGCAAGCACAATTGCAGCCCATCCCTGTATATGGTTAAGTAAGGACTGTGAGACTGATGAAGCCAGGACTGCCTCACTGAGGTGATCATGACTCCTTAACCCCTGGTACCCTGGAATCATTGCCCAATATGACCCAGCCAAAGCTAGAGCAGTTAACTGAGTCTGCTGTGGGGGCAGAAAGAGAGCAGTGGGCAAGTATATGGACTGGATGGATACCATCTTGGACCAGATAACAGATTGTTTTTTGTCCCTTCCTGACCATAAGGACATCAGAGGAGTGTGTGTGTTTTACAAACAGCCAGCCAACCACATTCATAACCAGTGAAGGATCACACTAATGTCCCTCTTGGCTAAGTAGTCAAATGGCATAATGGAGTTTAGCGCTATCTTTCCTTTAGCCAAGTTTCCTCTTCCAACTGTGTGATTCTCCATGCAATGTGCATCATCCCAACCCCCATCACCATTTGTTTGGATTCAACTCATCCCACTCTATCACACTTCTCCCTGCCATAGTGTGGGCACATCTACTCTACTCTTCTGTATGGTTGCATGAGTCTGCCTGTCTCCAGCAGACTGTCCTTCCCCCTCTTCTTACCCTTCGTTATTGTACATCCTTCCCCTTTTCCTTTCTCTCTATGGCAGGAAAAATCACTATCTTGCCCTCAACAAAAGAAGTCTCCCTGCATTTCCCTATTATGCCCACTCCTATATGTCCCCCTGCTTGAGAGCTTCCCTTTTTCTACATTCCTACCCAGCCCATTCCCCCCTATTTCTGCATCTGAAAGATGTCCATGTATGTGGTTACCATAGAACTGGAGCTGTACTATATCGCTATCTGTAGTGCTTTGAGTCACCTTGCTGATGTATGTGCTAGCATGATCAGCAGCAATATTACATGCATTGCTTTAGCTTTGGGATATATCAGTCTGCAATGTCACATTTTAGATTCTTGTGAGATCATGCAATGAGGTGTTTCTCTACGTTATCCAACATGTCTAACACTGTTTCATCACATATCTAAACATATACACACATACTTACTTTGCTGCCTGGTTATGTATCCCAAAGCACTACCTGCAACATAGAAGGACTGTCATTTTGCTCAAGCAATGACAACATATGTTGCTGTACAAGCCTTGCACAGAAAAACAGCCAGTTTATGAATCCCAGATGATGCATTTAAAAAATAATAAATCAATTAGTAAATAAAACATCTCCAGGTGACAGCAAAATATGACTGAAGCATTGAAATGTAATATTGCACTATGTGCAATATGGTGTTAACTTTAGTTAAGCATTATTGCCCCAAAACAACCAAACCATGATTATGCTTATTTGAGTCAGCCAGATACTGCACTAATAATTCTGAAAAATTCTGTTTGCTTTATTTTCAGATGTACAAAATAATAATCATGGTAAATTATATTCTTCTGACATGAAAGTGAAGGTATGAGGTATCCAAAATAGTGTACGGACACAAGGCATTGCCTCAAGAAATGATTTATAACTGACATCATGGCATGATGGCATCTTTCTCTGGATTTTATGTGATGCCATTCCAGTAAAATAAGCAAGGATTTTGGAATACTTTATTGGACTCATTCTGTGGCTGAAGAAACTGTATTGGAAGAAGCACTTAAATTGAATATTTTAATAAAAAATAAAAACGATTAATACTTTAAATAATTAATATAAAATTATACAGAATGCATATAATTTGTTGAATTCAGACATAATTTAAACCCACAACAAAATGTTATATTAACAAAGATATACTTTTCAATGAAGATATCAACAATCAAAATAAAAATGCATCCAGCAAATGATTACATTAATTCATCAGTGGAAGATTTTATCTTAGTTGGTTTTTCGCATCTCCAGTACTATTACACTGTACTTTTTATTATATTTTTGTGTATTTACTTAGCAGTCATTTTCGGAAACTGTGTCATACTTGTAGCAATTTTAACAAATGAAAAGCTGCAGACCCCTATGTACTTTTTTCTCTTTAATCTTTCTATTACTGATATGTTGTTTACAACTACTACCATACCAAAACTATTAGCTCTGTTTGTAGCAAAATCAAATAAGATTTCATTTAGTCTGTGTTTTATACAGCTATACTTCTGGCATAGTTTTGGCTGTAGTGAAGCATTTCTTCTTGTAGTTATGGCATATGACAGGTATGTGGCTGTATGTCGACCTTTATATTACAGAAAAATTATGACTAAAAATGTTAATATTCTGCTTATTGCTAGCACTTGGATATTTCCATTTGTATTTACAATACCTGTGGTTGTTCTAGCATCTCAACTTCCATTTTGTGGTCCAAATGAAATTCAAAACTGTTTTTGTGAACACTTAGCTGTAATTAGATTAGCTTGTACTGATATAACTTTCCATGTTTACCTTGGTTTTGCTATTGCAATGTCAGTATCTTTCATGCCTTTAATTCTTGTTGTCTTATCATACGTTAAAATACTTACTTCAATTTTTCAGATTGGCTCTACCGAGGAACGTCTTAGAGCTTTCTCCAAATGTAGCTCCCACATAATGGCTGTTTTCACATATTATGTATCCATCATTACTGCATATGTTTCATATGCTGTAGAAGTCACTAACAGTTATTTTGTGGCCACAATTTGTATAACAGTATTAGCTCCTTCATTAAACCCTTTAATTTACACATTAAGAAACAAAGAAGTCAAAGAAACAATTGCAAACCTTCTGAGTAGATTATTTGGTCAGTATTCATGAAGCCAGTATTACTCTCAATTAAAAAGGAATTTTGTTGTTACAAATATTTGGTCTGATACACTACAGATATTAAGACATGGTTCCCATTTTAGTATTGTTACAGTAACTATATTAAGGATTTACAAAGACTAATAACACACAATAGTGAAAGCACAGAGTTTCTGTTATTTCAAAAGCATTACATTCTTAATAAATATTTCATCTAAGTTCGGGCATACATAGCTCAAAATGACTGCTTCTCAAAATGAATGTGTGTTCTACTGAATATGCTTGTTTCTTTAAAAGTGAGTAGCTCCATGTATGTTTCGTCACAAATTTATCTAACTTATTTGTTGCAATACTACTTTTACAATTAAATGTGCTACTTGTTATAGGATCAGGCTAAGATACTACAGTGATATCACTTTAATCTGTAGTTTAAACTGTAGTTTGTAATTCCATATAGTTATCACTATTCAATTCAGAAACTGTTCATTGGCAGCTTTTATGCTCTATGGTGAGGCTGTTTATTTGTTGCTGTTAGTTCATGTGATGCATAATGTCCTTTTCACTGACTTCTTATATGATGCAAACTACTTTCTTTATCTCAAGTATTCCTTTCATTAACATTAACTTAAGATATATATGAATGGCAGAAAGAAGGCCTGATGGAAATACAATCCAGGTTGCCAGTACCAGATCACCATTCCATTCTGCTTCTAAGATGTGCATTCAGAAAAACATAGAATATATCCAGGAAAAGAAAGTCTTCAGATCTCCAAATGGACTGGCAAACAACATTGAAATATAATTTCCCAAATTATGTTTTAATCATCAATATAACCCCAAATTACTATGTATTCACACGTGTATAACTGACTGACTTTACCCATGAGACAGCCAAATCTCAGGCAATTGATATAGTTAATAGTAATTTTAATTTAATTCATTAAGTTTTACTGGGTATGTAACCTGGTATGTCTAAAACACCTTTTTCTCTTGAGCCAGGGCAGAAGAACAGGGGTAAGAATAATACATAGAGAGCTTTCAGTAAGCAGTAAAGTAGGATGTTTTTGGAGTTAGGAAGAAACAAAATTACCTGGAGAAAATCCATACATATACAGTGTAAATATGGAAAATCCTCAAAGATACAGACTAGAGGTCAGGAATGCATTGCAGATCTTAAAGCTGTGGGACAGAGATCGTGTCTATGTAAGTAGATGAGGCCAGAAGAGAAACATTAAAGGTTTTATAATGCCATTGATGTCAATGCCATTGATGTCAATGCCATTTGTGTTACAATTAGTCTTAGAAAACAGTATTTGCCTAGAAGTTTTTAACTTATTTTTCTAAAGAGGATAAAGCCTAAGATATTCTTTTAATGGTGTGACTCTGCTCCTGCACCCCCATATGTAATACATTCATCTCCAGGTTTGCTGAACCTTATGAGAAGATTACTTTCCATGTAGCATGACCTTATTAAACATGCAGTGCTCCTGCAAGATGATCTAACCTTAGAATTCTGCTTTTCCAGGAAGTCTATGATCTTTGATATGCTGTATATCCTCAAGTAAAGTAGCACAATTAATACCAGAATTAGGGACTTATTTCTCCACTAGCACGCAAATAAAACCCATTGGACAATCAAAATTAAACCTGAATTAACTCGTGGGTCCCATAAATTTACTTTGCAATTTTTTTTTAAAGGAGATAGAGCACAAGTGTGGGTATTGATAAGGTGTAAATGGTATTGTGTCTCATTGGTCATCTGTTTCCTATGATCTTATCAAGGCTGTCACCATTCCTTCCACCTCCTGCCAGGTGTCATGTTATGATCCACTGATGTAATCTTCTGATGTGATGCCTCCAACTCAAATGCATGCATACCACCAGTGGGCACCTGCAAACCCTCCCATGTTGCCACCTGCTGGATCTCCTACATCTCCCTGCAAAGATACTGGCCTGAAAACAGCTGAATATCCAGAAGGTGATGGCAAAACAGTTGTAAGGTGCGGTGACTGCAGACACATCACATCCTTTGGCATGCTGGAACAGCATAAAATATAAATGTAAATGGACAGAAACAAAAAATGCAGAACAGAAAAAACGAGGACAGTGATAAAGAGAAAGAAATGCAAAATCAAATGCAGTTATCAGTAATGAGTTCTACACTGTTACCAGTACAATCTCTGATGGAGTAAGATGCTGTTAAGAATGTTATAATGTAAAAATCACAATGTAAAGGCAATATAGAACAGAATATACCACAGAAATACATATATCACAAAAGACCAGGATCTCACCTAATCAGTTGTCCTGTCTGTACAACATGTGAAGAGTGCAAAATATGCAAAGAATGACTACAGATGCCATGAAGCTGGCCTAAACAATTTCAGAAGTCTTTAGTGGTATCATTTCCTGGAGGAAGCATGGAAGGTAGAACAATCTAAGCTGCATTGACAAGACATGTGATACATAAAGCATACCAAAGCTGTATGTGAAAGATATACTATGCACCAGCAATGCAAACAGTGGACAATGAATGAGGTCACTAACAAATACCCAACTCTAATGTCAAGGGTATATAAGTACTCCCATGCCTGGGCAGCCTCTGGCAAGTCTGCTTATTTTCATCTATCTCAACTGGTGATGAAAAACAAAAAAAAATGAAAGTTGTCCATGACCTACATGTCCTACATATGACTGAACACTTATGCCTACCTAATTACAAGTAACCGTCTATCAGTAATACCTATTACAGAGTTCCGGTTCACTGTCCTAATACCATCTTCCTATTGTATAAAAATGATAAGATGGCACCACTTGCGGTTACTATATTGAAATGCTCACATTGTTCACCAGATTAGGTAATCCCTGTGACTGCACTCACTGCCCTAACAGTGACAGACATCCATCTTGTATTGGGGAGACTTGTAAGGGTCTCCTAGTAGGCACTTCTGGTAGTCCTTATGCAGGGGATATAGAAAGAATTTTGTTTCCTTTTTCCACCACTCATGAGACCTTCCACACTCAACACACTCAGATGCTGTGGCAACTTCACAGGTTACAATTTAGATGAAAATGGCTGCAGGTTCATGTCATTCCATGTTGTGGGGGGGTCCATATTATAACATCGAATTTTATAAAGTTCGAATGTTATAATATCGAACCAGTAATGTCGAATGCTGAAAACAGCAAAGGTGCAGGACACCGAATTCTTTCCAGGGAAAGAATTTGGTGGGCCATTGCTATGTCTTTGCTGTTTTCAGCATTCGATATGTTGGAGTGTTATGGGTCGGGTTCAAGTAAGTGTGCGATTGTGTGTAGGTTAGGGTTAGGGGGCGGGTTAGGTGAGTTAGGGTTAGGGCATGGGTCAGGAAAGTGTGCGGTTGTGTGTAGGTTAGGGGGCGGGTTAGATGAGTTAGCGTTAGGGCGCGGGTGAGGTGAGTGTGCGATAGTGATGGACCTTAGGGTTAGGGTTGGGTTAAGGTAAGTGGATAGCTAGTAGTGTATGTAAAGTTTAGTTTAGGTTTAGGTGTAGGATTTTAAGTGTATGCATGTGGATAGCTGTTTTTTTGTGTGTGTTTGTGTTGTGTGTATGTTTCTCAGAATAGCAATTTTTTTCCCTGGGAGAAAAATCACTATTCTGACTGTTCGATGTTTGCAGATTTCAGTATTTAGGGTTCGATATTATAACATTCGATGTTTATGAACTTCGATGTTATAATATAGACCCATTGTGGGTATTGTATGACATGCATTATTGGGAAACAAATCAGTCAGATGGATGCTGTAGTTTTCTTCTCATAATTACACTCTGCAGAATTGCACAGACAGCAAATATGTTGCTGCAGGTACCACAGCATACAGCAATATGCCATGCGAGGTATCTAGGCAGCCAAAGTGGGCCACCATGAATCTGAATACACAAACGATGATGGTTCAGGTCTGTGGCAATGTGTTGCTGTACTACATCTTAAGTGTGAGTTCAATGCTGAGGTCATAAAGCATGGCTCTAGGGCATATACATCATAGCCTATAAGATGCCACTATGCAAATCTCTGGTATAGGTTGAACATGTGCCAGATGTGGGAACTGTCGGAACTGCCTGGATAGTGTACATACACATTGTATATTATAACCTGTGTTTTACACACAATGTCACATTTAATTTAGTGGAAACCCACCTGATGTGCAGTTGTCCATATGGACCAGGTGGGGCCTCTATAGTGTGGATGCTATCAATGGCCCTTAGACTCTCATGCAAATTAGATATTTCACAGAATGCCCTGATATTATAGTTTCTTTTCTCTGTAGTCCTTGGGACTCACATATTCTCCTCTATATGTTACATCAAAGAACTGATGCACTAGTTATGAGGAGGATGCATGTGATATGCCCAGCATCTTCCCTGCTGTTTACTGGAATGCTCCTGTTGTAAAAATAGTCAAATCATATTTTGCTGTTATCAATCAATGATATTCTATGGATTCCGCAATATTTCATGTGAGGAAGATGCATGTCTCCCAGTTGCCATATTGAGTCTCTGTCCTCCTGATAAGGTCAGCTATGTCCGTGTCATTGAGCAACTGGTATGTTATTCATCACTGGATCCCTTTGCGAGATGGATGATGATGGCATGCCCTTTCATAGTGAATGGCTCCAAAAGTGCCCTCTAACATGTACTGCTTGGCTTTGACTGTTGATACACTTAGCACTGTAGAGAAATTATTGTCATGCAAACTTGCTGGTGACAGTGACTCATCATGCAATTTTTATGTGTCCCTGAAACTCTGCCATGTTATCTCTACCTTTTCATTCCCAGTTGTGTTATCACCATAATGTTACTCATTTCCATATGATTATATAGTCATTGGCATATAATGACACCAGCACAGTTTCACCTGCTAATACAGTGACACTACCCATGTTTCTGATTCAGTACTGCTTTCCACGTTGTTGCTCTTCATGCAGTTTTGCTTAATGCATTGCTCTATCTGTTTCTAAATACAAGAGTTAGTTTGAGCTCCTTCCCCTGTCAATCAACATGTAGCAACTTAATAGATATTAAAAATGAAGGACCAGATATAAATACAATATCCTTTTAAATGAATTATCACATGAATCATAAAAAACAGCTTTACAGATATAGCATCATTCACCACAGTGTACACTACTCCCCCATGAATTCTTCTGCACAACCTATAAAACCACAGATTTAAACTCTGCAGCATTGTCAACATGCTTGTTGTTTCACTAAACTATAATTGATGTTCATACTTCTTGTATCTCAGTCATGTTGAAATATTTGTACATCTGAAGCTGTCTGTAGTAAGGCTGTAAGACTACTATGTGAAAATCACACCAGAAAATTGACAGATTTGTTGTTGCACTGTCACAAAAACACTGGTTGTTTAATCTCTAGAACATCAAATAAGCCTGAAGTCTTGTATTAAATCCGATACTTTCAACCTAATCTTGTAAAGTGTATAAATGACTGTGTCCTTAATTATTCACTATTCATTAATAGAGCATGTCCTTGGTACCTCAGTGTAGCTACTACTCAATTAATCTTAGCCTGGGCTGTTTTGCAATCCTAAATATATCTATATCTATATCTATATCTATATCTATATCTATATCTATTGAACAATAGATAGATATAGTTGCTAGATGTTCTATCATATAACCAGAGTGTGGAGCACACTTACATCCCTGGATAAGATGCTCTATGATTATTCTTGACCTGTTGCAATACTTACAATCCGTAATCTTGGCAGTGCTCCTAGGGCCCTAGTGAACATCCATTTCCTGATACAGCCCAAACTGATACTAACTATATAATGGTTGACTCCTCACCTTAACCTTCTCTTTGCCACCTCTAGTCTTCCTCCTCCTTTACCTTCCCTTATCATTGTCCTTCATCTTCATCCTTCTTCTTCTTTTCTTTTCCTGCATCTGCTTTAATCTTCCCCTTCTTCAAGATGCTTCACTATTACTCACCTACAGTATCTTTACTCGCTTTTGCATACTAGTATCATATAGTCCATCTAAAGAAATAACTAACACAAATGCATATTATTTATAATGCATCTACATGTTTACATTATGTCTTGCTCTGTCTCTGTTTGTCTACACTTTTTGAGGTAAATTTGTGAATCATTGCATGGAATATTTTTAATTTTTATGTTGCTTTTGTACTTCTGTGTTTGTAATTAATCTGAAGATGTTCTCCCTAATCCTTTACTGAAGATTATCTTGACCGGTTAAGCATTCCTGATCAGGGCCACCCAGCCATACCATTATCCCTTAACTTTGCTGTCTTTTCCAAGTCACCATAAAACAATGCTCCCTATTGTAATTCCAAGACTTCTAAGCTCACAAGACTTCTAAGCTCAAGACCAAGAATTACAAAAAGCTATGAAAATGCAGGAGAACAGTAAAAGTGCAGCATTGCTATTATTATCTGATGTTGCTTTTTGCATAGAGAATGACTGTCATGCCCCCCCAATCCCTATACATGAGCTCTTTCATTCTTGCTATTCCAGGACTTACACTATCAAATCTTAGAATATCAAACGTTTCTCTGAGGATGAACTTGTTTGTATGAGACATAGACATCACAATATTCTTTTTAAGAACATATTGTGAGTTATGCTGAGAAACACCTAGTCATGCGCTGTAATACAAGAGCTTTAGCAGCCAAATGCATTGCTAGTTACAGACAAAGACAAGGTAGAAGCACTTTAAAATCTATAAAACATGTATTGTCACCACACAAACAATTGCCAGATTCTAAGTATCCATCTGATAATGGACTGGCGAAATGCTTCAAGGTTATTTATTATTCTTACTATTGATATACTTTTGACCCCTGGTTGATGTGTCCCAACCAGTACATCTCTAAATTACCATATTGGGGCTATTCATTATGCCCAGACACAGATAGCAAGATAGTTGCAGCATGCTGCATGTTACACAGTGTAATCCTATGGGGGTATGCAACTCAGTTATCCAGAGAAGGCCCTGCTGCACCCATTACTACAGCACAAATCACAGCCAGCATACTGACATAATCCAATTATAATAGTGAGGCCAAGAAACAGGGAAGAATATCCAATACTATGTTCCTTAGGATCTATATTACATTCACAATGCGCAGTTCCGGTACAATAAAGGCTGTCTCAGTGTTCGAGGACCAGGATGGTCCTAAATTAGTCCTAAATTAGTTGGAATGAAAAAATTTGGGTGATGAAACCAAACAAGGATGGAGGGGTGGTTCTTATGGACAGATGGGACTATATTAGTAGAATGAAAGATATTTTGGACAATGAAAACTATTATAGACTAGTGACTAGAAATGAAATTAATATATCCTACAAGAAGATAGACTTAATTTTGGAAGACAATGTGTTACAAGGATTGATTGACCTTGAATTATATAAATTTTTTAGAATCCCTAAACCTGTCATACCTGTTATTTTTGGCATACCGAAGGTATATAAATCACTACACAATCCACCCATGAAGCCTATAGTTTCATCGCAAGCGTCCAAGACACAACCCTTGGCTATTTATGTTGACACAAAATTAAAAAAGTTTTACAGTAAATACAAACATATTTTAGTTGATTCATGGGACTTTTTATATAAAATTGGTAAGAGTATTTACACAGATTATATAACATTTATTACAATTGATGTAAGGGATTTGTTTTCAGAGATTCCTCAGAGTGAAGGTTTGAAATGGTTTGAAGAAATGTTAATTGAAATGATTTTTTTAAAGTTGTTTCAGAGTGTATTGAATTAGTTTTAAAATATAATTATGTTTACTTTCAGGGTGATTATTATCACCAGAAAGAAGGAATTGCCATGGGATCTTCATGTGCCCCCATATACGCAAACATTATTATGTTATTTTGGGAACGTAAATATGTTTTTAGGTCAGAATATAGTCAGTATATAGCAAAATATTTTCGTTTTTTGGACGATATATTTCTTTTATGGACAGGGCCTTTTGATTTTATAAAGGAATTTATTCATTATATTAATCATACAACAACATTTCTACAATTTACACATCAAGTGGGCAAAAATGAAATTCACTTCCTAGATGTAAAATTAAATAAAGATTATCAAAAGAAATGTTATAGGTCAAGTGTCTACAGGAAGGAACATTTTTCTAATGCTTATTTACATTTTGATAGTGATCACCCCTAACCAAGTAAAGAAAAATATTGTGAAAGGACAAATTATTAGGATGGCCAGGATAATCTCTGATGAGAGTGATTTTGTGAATAAAGTCAACAATGTAGAGAGAATGTTCCTTGAGAGAGGATATCCAATGGAACTTATCAATTCCATAAAAGAATATGTCTTTATAGGTAGGGTTAATAGATATACCCCCCTTTTAACTAGTGGAGGCAGTGTAGATTCCAGTCCTGTAGCAATTTTTCCAAAGAAGACCCACAATGAGCAGGAAAGTGTTAATATTGGCAATTCAAGTACAATACCATATCTGACCTTAACATATTATGGGGGTATGAGATGGTTAAAAAAGTGCATTAATGAGACCTGGGATTTGTTCAGAAATGTATCCACTAGAACCAATGTGTTCCAAGGCAATATAAAATACAGTTTTAGAAGAAATAAGAATACTAAAAATTTGATTTAAAGAGAAAAGAATAATATAGAAAGGACTAATAAGAAATGTGGTACTTTTAGATGTGGTAGATGTGCACAGTGCTCTTATATAGCTGGATTAAAGGAAGTGAGAATACCTAGCCTAGATTTGACACTTAGGGCTAGAAGGTATAACAGTTGTTACTCAAAAGGGGTAGTTAACCTGGTATTTTGTCAAGCATGCTGGAGCTACTATATAGGGAACACTGAGCACCATCTCAGATCTAGAATTTATGAACATATCAGGGACATTAACAAGCACAATGAGAATAATGCTCTATATAGGCATGCTTTGACTTGTAATATAGCCGACTACAAATTTTGGATTATAGAGGAGGTCACTCACCCAGATAGGGGTGGTGACTGAGAGACCCTTTTAGAGTATAAGGAAATTATTTGGCAGTTAAGGCTCGATGCATGTTGTGGTAAGGGCCTTAATGACCGCATTTCTATCACTCCAGCACTAAAATTGTTAGCTGCAGATCCAAAGATTAAAAACAAAGTGAAAACAAGATGATAGTACTACAATGTACCCCCTTCTTTTAATTTAGATTTTTAAATTAAGTATTTTTAGACCTTTGGTATTCTATATTCTAATTTTTTATACAATATATTTATTATGTATTTTTTATATAATATATTTATTATATATTTACTTATTACATTATATTTTACAAATAAAATGACATCAGTCGGATGGTCGCCGCAGGGGTGTAACAGAAAAAGGAAGACATCAGGAGAAAGACACGAGTTCCAGAAAAAGGTACTTTGACCAGTAACAAAGACTTAGTAGTAAATATATCCGATTATACTTTAACTGAAAATGAGAGGTCTCTACTCAACCGAGGCCTTTCTTTTATACCATCTAAATCAGCAGATATAACTGATATTTTGGTAGACATAAGAATGTTTACCAGAAAGGTTAATTTGAGAATGTTATTTGGTGACAATGATATGGAAAGTAGGAATGTATTTACCAAGCCTTCCACTTTTTTTCCCCAAGGACATCCTTTACTAGAAACTTTTGAAAAAGCTTGTGAGCGTGATTTAGTTGAACTTTACAATTCAAGAAGTTAACCGGATTTTTATAATTTGACTCATGATAAATTCCAAGCTATTAAGAAACTGCAGGATAATCATGACATAGTGATTAGACAAGCAGAAAAATGTGGCGCCATTGTGGTCTTAGACTGTGATATGTATTCTAAAACTATGACTAACATGTTGAAAGACATTGAGATGTACCAAATACCGAACAGTATGCAGCTAGATAGATTAATTAAGAGTATGCACTCAGAACTGTATGACCTCCTTTTATGCAACACTATTGATGGTGATTTGTATAAATATTTTTTGGTTGAGAAACCACTGATTCCTACTTTCAGAGGACTTCCCAAAATACATAAAACTCTAGTAAACCCACCCATGAGACATAATGTCTCAGGTGGTTAACAGAACCTGCATCTATCTTTGCTGAGAAATAGTTTAGACCAATAGTGGACAGGAATACGTCTATATTAAAAGATAGTCAGGAGTTTCTAGAGAGTTATGGTGATTATATGTCTTCAAAAAATAATGTAAGTAATGAGTTATTAGTTACTCTAGATGTCTCATTGTTCACCTCGATTCAGAATGACACAGGAATGGAGTTTGTAAGACTTCTCTTAATTGAAGAAGGAATCTCTGAGAGTATAATCATCAGAACCTTAGCATTACTGGATTTGGTGTTGAATAATAATGTTTTCCTATATAATGGCACATATTACTTACAGAAAAAAAGGGTTGCCATGGGCACTCCTTGTGCAAACTCATATGCTAATATTGTGTTAGCATATTGGGAGAGGAATTACATTATGGCTAATACTTTATATAGTGACCAAATTAAGTTCTATAAGCGTTTTGTAGATGATGTCTTCTTTAAATGGGCTGGTACTGAAATGGAGCTATGTGAATTTATTAACTACATAAATGGTACTACTGACTTCTTGAGGTTTGAATTTAAAAGCTCTGATGTTATGATAGAATTTTTATATACACAAATAATTAAAGAAGACAATATGATACATTCTGAAGTATATAGGAAACCTTGTTGGAGGAATAGCATTCTACATCACAGTAGTATGCATCCCCAACACATTTATCATAATATTGTAAAAGGTCAGACACTCAGAATGTCACGGCTTACCACTGATGATGAAAGTTATAGAATGAAGCAAGATATGTTAGCTGGAAACTTTTCATCAAGAGGATACAGCAAGAAAGAAGTGGAAGGAGTGTATCAAGTAAATACACCCATTAGAAAGGGGAGAGGGAAACCTTTCCTGTATAAGAATCGAGGGAATATAGATAGTATCAGCAATAGTAATCAGCAAATAAAGAGAAATATGATGGTAATTCCTTACTCTAACAAAAATCTGAAGATTAAAGATGTCATTAGTAAAAAGTGGGGCATCTTAACCACTGATGACAGAATTGCAGAGTTAGTGGGTCCTCAACCTAGTTTTTCATATAAGAACACAAAGTCATTAAAGAGGTTATTGTGTTATGAAAATAACAAAAAAGGGCCTGTTACATCCAATAGACAAGGCACCTTCCCCTGTAGAGGATGCAATCAATGTGTTTATATGTCTGGTAATAATTGTTTTACACATCCAGATACTGGCTATGAATACAGATTTAATTTTATGCCGATTGCAAATCCAGGGATTTAATATATCTGTCAGACATGTCAGTCTTTTTACATAGGCAAAACTAACAGAAGCCTTCGTGAACGTGTAAGAGGGCATGCATATGCGATCAATAGAGAGGATGATCGCAATGCATTAGCTCGGCATGTCTTAGATGTAGGAGCATTACATAAGTTTAAATTTAATGTCCTAGAATTAATAAATAAGACAGACAGATTAGGTGACACTAGGAATCATACTGAGGAATGTGAGAGGAGGTGGATATTAAAACTTCAGAGTCACAGGGGACATGGACTTAATGAGAAGGTGTCTCTGAAGCCTTTTTTAGCAGCATGTCCCTACTCACATTGATTCTAGGTCTTTATTCTTTAGTTATTTTTTAGTTATAATTTTTAGATACATCTGTTAGATACACATATATATGTATATATAGGAACTCTTTATTGTTGGTTTTAAAGTGTATACGTTTTAAATGTGTCTCATTAAGTTGTAATTTAATTGAATGTGATTGGATTAAATCTATAGGCAGTACTATTTAAATGGAAGTGTTTTAGTACAGGTATTAAAGTCTGAAGAAGCGTTATGTAGACATGAAAGCGCTTACTATATACTGCAGTTATTAAAGGATTTATTTTTATACTTCTGCTGTGGTGAGCCTCATCTGTTTTTTAGACATGTGGATTTGTTCTGAAGAGGCTTCTTATCCAGGACTGTTTGTTATTTTTTGTATTCCTATCATACCTTGCCTACGCCTAGAGTTCCTTTGGTGGGAAGAGGTGTGCCACCAAAACAGGAGACTACCATTCACATTACCCCCTGCCGCTCAAATCTTAACAACAGATGCATCAGACTATGCATGGGGGGCTCACCTGGCAGGAAAGTGCATTCAGGGCAAATGGAACACAAGTCAAATGCACCTGCACATAAATCAAAAGGAAATGTTAGCTGGACAGAATGCTCTGACAGTCTTCAAGGACCACATTCTTCCAGGACAACTAATGGTAAAGATAGACAACACCATAAACAAGTAGGGGGGTACACATTCTTACTCCCTCTGCAGACTAGCCATGGCATTGTGCAACACAGCCTTGAGCTACCAAGTGAATCTACAAGCTCAATTCCTGCCACGAAAACTAAATACACTGGCAGACGGACTAAGCAGAAACCTCATGGACCCACATGAGTGGAAACTGGAACCAAGGATTTTCAACATGTTGACAAGCAAATGGGGGAGCCCATATATAGACCTGTTTGCTGCCCCCCAGAACCATCAACTGGACACATTTTGCACAAGGATTCCCCACAAGCTAGCTTGGAAAGTGGATGATCTATCCTTCAGCTGGAAAAACCTATCAGTTTATGGCTTTCCTCCTCTGCCTCTGCTCTCCAAGGTACTACTAAAGATCAAACAGGACAAGCCAAGGATGATTTTAATTGCACCAAACTGGCCTCGCCAACACTGGTACCTACTCTTCCACAGTGTGTCATGCTTGGCTCCATGGCACCTGCCTCAGACTCCTTCCCTGTTGTCTCAGCAGGAGAACCAGATTCTGCACCCTCAGCTGCAAACCCTGAACCTAGCAGCCTGGCTAATTACCTAATCTCGTCTTAACCATCCCTCAGTAAATCAGTGATGGATATCATTTTAGAGGCAAGGAGTCCTAGTACTAGAAAATCTTATGCTGCAAAATGGAAAATATTCTGTGCCTGGAACCAATCTCAAGGAATGAACGCAGCAGTGCCCAATTTACCTCAAATTCTACAATACTTGACTGAGATGCTTCATAAGGGCCTTTCTTTTTTCTCCATCAAAATTCATGCCTCAGCCATTTCAGCTCATTATAGCACAGAGCCTCCACTCTTCTCTCACCCACTACTCAAGCAATTCCTCAGAGGGGCCAAAAATTTAAGGCCACCCAGGAGAGCTCCAACTCCAGCCTGGGATCTTAACTTTGTCTTGGAGAAACTCACTCTTCCCCCTTTCGAGCCAGCTGCTACTGCAGATTTAAAATTTATTTCCTGGAAAACAGCTTTCCTTTTAGCAATCACTTCTGCAAGAAGGGTATCTTAATTACAGGCCCTTGTGGCAGTGGAACCTTTCATCATCTTTCATGTGGACAGGGTGTCCCTCAGAACCAATCCCTCCTTCATGCCCAAGGTGGCATCCAGTGTGGCTCTTAATCAATCCATTGATTTGCCTACCTTCTTTCCTAACCCACAGAACAAAGGGGAATGAATACTGTACTCTTCAGATGTGTGCAGACAGCTTAGATTCTACTTGAACAGGACTATACCTCAAAGGAAATCTGAACCAACTGCTGGTGGTATTTGCTGCAGGGACAGAGGGGAAAGCTATTTCAAAACAAAACATTTAAAAATGGATAGGCCACTGCATTCATTTCTGCTATAAGCACCATGGAAAACCTATCCCACAGGGCATCAGACCCCATTCAACCAGGGCTGCATCTACCTCTACAGCCTTTCTCAGGGGAGTCGCTACTAGGGACATCATAGAAGCTGCTACCTGGAGTTCTGTACATACTTTCACCACCAAGCATTATCGTTTGACAATTTTCTCTAAATCCAGAGCTGGTTTTGCCACTGCAGTCTTGCAGGGCCTTCTAGCTGGTCCTAATTCTATTTAAATTCCTCCTCCCAACCTTAGCTTTGGGAATCTACTCAAATGTAATGACTGCAACAGTGAAACACGAAGAACATAGTACAGTTGTGTACACTTACCATAAATGTAGATGTTCGAGTGTATTCGCTGTTGCAGTCCTGGTTACCCTCCCTTCAGCCCCCTTCTTCTTTTGGCTATACCTCTACTCTCACTTACTATGCTCTAAAAGCTTTTTGGTGTATTTGCTTTTTGTTGGAGGTATATTCTTGTATTTATAGATTTGATTGCTTCCCATTAGGGGGGACCTGACATCTGGGCTAAGAAAACCTGATGTAATGGCGTTGGCTGCATGTTTTATAAACCTGATGACCTGACGTCATGTAAGAAGAGACAGCAACTGATACAGGACCCAAGACTTTGTTAATCAGGTCGACTGAGGGCTACTGCAAGCAGATAACCCAAATGTAATGACTGCAACAGTGAATACACTCAAACATCTACATTTATGGTAAGTGTACACAACTGTACTTTTTTAATTGCTGACACATGCTCATAAAGTCTCTTGCACAATGTTCTTATCTTCTTACCCACATAGTAACTATAACAAGTTTCACATGTTGCTAAGTGCACTATTCCTTTAAAATTACAATCAAAAAGATATGTGCATTCATATATATAAAATGGCTGGGATTCATAGAGGAGTGCTGACTGTCTGTGCAAGTACTGTATTTCATTGCAGTGATACAGAGAAGCACAGAGCATATTGAAACAACACAGAGCATATGAAATAATTAAATATGAACACAATGCCCATAGAAAAAGACAACAAGGACAACATACTTTAACAAAGTTTTAGCTAACCATAGCTCAGCAGAACTGGATCTATTCAGAAGAGCAATGTTATAATCTGCAGGATGTTTTTTTTGCTCAGGGGTATTGTATTGCCCATTGGTTGTTTTCTTCAGGTGCTGATAGAGCAGAGGATTCGTATAGTGGAATCCCATTATTTACAGCTGTCTTACAGAAGTAACTGTGCTTTTATTTGATATTTTACATTTGCAATGTAATAAAACTATAATTTTATTAATTTGAAGAATTTCAGTTCTCAGTCAAAGGCACTTACTGTAATACAAAATAAAATATTGTTTGTCTGATCTTTCAAAGTTTTGTTGCACTTTTATCTTTATATAAAACTTCTCTTACTTACTGTGTAGCATTTCTAATTACATCTGTACCAACATGGCCTGATATTCGGCACAGAATCTAGGTCTACTACAAGCAGTTGCATGCCAGCAGCTCATGACACAATTCCTCGCTATCATTTGATCTGAATGGCAAGTGTCATCTCAATAGCTTGATCCTAGTTAATTACCTAGCTCTCCCATATCCCAACCCTACTGAACTATATAGTCCTACCAGGACCCCAACTTAACTCACACCTATTTCCTAACCCTAACTATAGCACCGACTCCCTAACCCAAAAGTCACCAATCACTCCCTAACCCTAACACTTATCTCATGCTCACTAATCCTAAACTGTCTTCCTGCTCCCTAAACCAAAAGCTCCGACTTCCCTAATACTAAACCCTACTGCCGATCACTGCCTGAAACCCTCAATTATACTCGCAATCCCCTCCCTTTCCCTCCTTATAACTACTGGACTTACCTTCTCTGAACTATGTTTGGATGAAATACTAAATCTCCAGTCTCTCCATACAGCAGTCAGATATCACCTGAACATGGGTTTACGTTTGAGTTCAAGCTACAAGATACCCGAGTCCCTTGATGAAAGACAGTGGTATTTGAGCATCTGTGATTTGGGCACTTGTAGTAGACCCACAGATGTCTTAAGGTTTTTGCATTGAGGTAAACCTGTCTGGTTCAAAGACTGCTCTCCCTTTATAGTTGTCACTTGACAGTGTCCACAGGACAGAGAGCTGTATCTCTGGGAGTTAAGGCTGCTTACACATGTGATCTGCCACAGTTATATTTTTCTGTCTAGTGGAAATATGTGAATGCTATTTTTGGTGGAATTCATCCATTCCTCCTATGGGAGTAGTTTCAGCTTGTACTGCAACTATGGGTAAATATACTTGAGTGTTGTGTGTGTGCGTGTGTGTGTGTGTGTGTATGTGTGTGTGTGTGTGTGTGTGTGTGTGTTTATGTATGGATGTCTTAGTGTGTGTGTGTGTGTGTGTGTGTGTGTGTGTGTGTGTGTGTGTGTGTGTGTGTGTGTGTGTGTGGTGTGTGTGTTTATGTATGGATGCCTTAATGTGTGTGTGTGTGTGTGTGTGTGTGTGTGTGTGTGTGTGTGTGTGTGTGTGTGTGTGTGTGTGCATGTGTGTTTATGTATGGATGTCTTAATGTGTGTGCGTGTGTGTGTGTGTGTGTGTGTGTGTGTGTGTGTGTGTGTGTTTATGTATGGATGTCTTAATGTGTGTGTGTGTGTGTGTGTGTGTGTGTGTGTGTGTGTGTGTGTGTGTGTGTGTGTGTGTATGTGTGTTTATGCATGGATGTCTTATTTTTTGTGTGTGTGTGTGTGTGTGTGTGTGTGTGTGTGTGTGTGTGTGTGTGTGTGTGTGCGTGTGTGTGCGTGTGTGTGTGTGTGTGTGTGTGTGTGTGTGTGTGTGTGTGTGCAGTTTAGCCTTATACTACTACAATGCGGAGGCTGGTAAGGAGAACTCTAGTGCTGTCAGGTTTGACAGAGTAGTGTTCTAATCAGAAACATGAAAATGAGCAGTTAAGGAAATGCTTACCTGTGCAGCTTTACCATATCTCTAGCGGATGCCTACTGAAAGGTACAGTAATAAATACTTCCTACCTTTATCTGGCTAATGCATTTATACAATACCCCTCTCAGGCGTTGTTAACAAACTTACAGAATTATGCATAAACTCCTATATAAAGAGCTGGATAGTCAAGTGGTTCACAGATAGAACCCAGGAGGTTAGGGTTCGTGATACCACCTCCACAAAGGCTCTGTGCTGGACCTGGGCCTCTTTGGCATCTAGTTCTATGATGTCAAGGCCAATGTCAAAGGCATCTGCCCAACTGAGTTCACAGATGATTACAAACTGGAAGTAGTCATAAACTGGAAGTAGTCATAGTATCCCTCCAAGTAGCAAACATCTTACAAGAGAGTCTAACATAGAAAAATAACTGGTGTCAGAGATACAGCTTAAAACTCAATGCCAAAAAATAAATTATAGCATCTTTTGGGAAGTTGTACAGCCCAAAACAGTATATTGATAAAACGTAGACCAACTAGTCAGGGATCTGGGAACACATGTAGATAGCAACCTGGCCTTTGACCAACATGTGTCCAAGGTTGTGAGGAAATATTTCTATGTTGTTCAAATTATAAGTCAGAGCATGGAATCAAAGTCTATGAAAGTCATTGTACCACTATAAGTGGCCCTCAGCAGACCCATCACTGAGTATAATGCCCCCTCCATTAAGTACCTCACCAGACACATACAACAACTAGAATGTCTGCAAAGGTTCCTTATAAAAAGAATGCAGGTCATAAAGATATTGTTGTATGCAGACCCCTTCAAAGCTCTGTCTCTATCCTCTGTCTCCTACAGACCACCGAATGGTGATTTCTGCCTGGCAAACAAAGCATTAATGGACCCCGCACTGATGAATTTTTTTCACATCTGTAAAACAAGCAGAATCAGAACTACTAGAGCTAAAGAACTAAGTTATGCTTGCAATATAAATAGGACGTTGGAGAGGCAGATATGTATCTCACAGAATACTCATTCTCTGGAATAGGCCCCTCATTCATGTGAAACAATGTCCCTCCCTATCCGTATCTAAGTGTAACTTAGACCATTTGGCAGGAAATCAAAAATTCCCCCTAGTCTGGTGACTATATCTCTGATGGATAGAGACAGCCAGTAAATTATGTCATAACTAATAATCATCCCATCTATAAACATCTAAAACAAATAACTTGTGGGACAAATTTGGGTTGCATGGCTAGGCCTATAATGGCCCTAGTGTTGTTAGCCTAGTATGCAGCTATGAACATTGGAACCTATGAAGTGACCATCACATGTTGGCCAATTAGTTCTGATGCAGAGAATCTTTTTAAATCATTCTATGAATTTTTCATCACTTATGTATGCAATATGTACATTTACTACATTTTGATTATAATACTACATCTTCAAATTGTTGTTTTCTAAAACATTAATGCAAATCATTATTGTTGTATTTGGCTCTAGTCATTACTGAAAGGGGTCCTTTAATCAGTCTAGCTAACCAGGAAATAAATAAAATAAAAACAGTTTCTCTCCATCTATTTATCTAGAAAAAGATAGATGATAGATGAGATAGCTAAATAGATGGATTAATAGATAATGAAATGTGATATAGCTATATGAATAGACAGATGTACAGATTTATAAAGAAAGAAAACATGCCGTGTTTTTATCATTAGTGGAGTTACAAACCTGAACAATATATAACTTGTTATATAAAAAATAGTCTGACAAATGAAAGATGACCCATTACTTTTGAAATTTCTGTTGAAATATCATCCCATCTCTTACATTTCTATTAAATTCCAATTTATCATCTCATGCCCTGTTTGATTATATTGGTCTCACTTTAAATCAAGCACAATACTGCAGCCATCAGGAATTCTTTCAGATTCAAGGCATTTAGCAGCCAATTAGAAGCTGTAAGTCCGGGGCACTGAATTAAGTCTAATAGGTGAGTTGCTTAAAACAATTCATTGTGATACCTTTCTGCATTGTGCTAAGAAATAAGCCTTGAACATGTTTAATTCCTTTCAGAGAGTATAGTGAAGTAATTCAGCAACTTTTTTGAGCTTAGCAAAAAAGATTACTTTTTTTGTTCATTTATTGTCTGGAAAGTGCAAGGACAAAATTGAAATTGAATATGCTTATGCCACTGAGCTAAAAAATGAACCAAAGGTTATAAATTTGGAGCTGCACTGGTGGCCTATAGGGAGAAAATCCAGACTATTACCCAAACAACCTGGTGTCAACTAGCAACTTGGGTGACTAATGGAGCAGCAAGGGAGGGATGGGTGTGCCCATTCTGAGGGGAGGATGTTCTTTGAATACCACTTTCTAAGGTGGTCCAAAGAGGTAAGTTACCCTTGGACATGTGTTGAAGAGTGGAGAGGAGCCTGGAAAAGTGGGTAAGTTATAAATAAATAAATCGAAAATGCTTGAAGATGGGCAGCAGAGCCCCCAGCATGCCTTTAGGCTCCTTACCAGCTCCACCTTAATTTTGAGAACTGGACCGGGTGGGGTGGGGATTTGAACTGGAGTATTGACAGGGAGTATTGGAGTATTGACTGGGAGAAGAAAAGAATGCAAATTTGTGATTTGCATAAATTCATTGATAGGAGACAGTGCAGTGGGCAGTATAATACAAAGGTATCCCTTTAAGAGAAGTAAAGCTGAGTTTATCTAATGATCAAGAAATGTGTGGACCAAATGAAATTACAAGAACACACACAAAGAACTTAGATTATCAAATAGAAGTGTGTAGAATAACATATAAAATGAAACTGAGGCACAGACTGAGGATGCAGAAAGGTATACTGAAAATTAAAAAAATATGTGGTACACGGGGAGTATGGTCCAGTTGAACTTCAAGTCCTGTGCAATACATGTGGCCATATTCATGGTAAGGTGAACCCAGCACTTATCTTTTGTAGAAGCTGTAAAACATCTATTTTGCAATGATACGAAACAGAAAAAAAAATTCTTAAATGCATTAACATTTCCTTGAGGCAAAATGAGACACTGTGTGGTTTGTTGGCACTGTTAAAGCAGGAAAGTGATGTCTTGTTTAATTTTAACTCCCATGCATACTGACATCTGACCGATTGCTCCATTCCTGCTAACCATGAAGCTAATAATGGGAGAGATGTATTAGAGTTAACCATTAGCAGAGTTTGACTGTATAACCTTACTTTCCAATGTATGGCATCTAGCCAGTTTAGAAAACAGTAACTGCTCCAGGTTTGGATGTGTTTTGACTTACAATGGAGATATAGTTTGACAAGCACTCCTGTTCCCATTTTGTCTCCCTATAGCTTTTTAATCTTCTCCATAAATCCACTAATAGTAGACAAGCCCCTCAGATATATCCCATTACTATTCTAGGACAGGTGAGCAGTCATTGATCTTTCAGTACTTCATTCCACTTCATCCTTAATCAGTATCAGCTCCTACAAAATTAAGGAAAATATACGAACCCAGGTTTGTGGCATCATAATAAAGGATTCATTCTTCTGTGTCAAACAGCACAGTCATTAAAATGGAGACAGTTGAAACTGTGAAATCAGAGCATACAGAAACATAATTTGAAAATTACCAGTCTTTCTGGTAAGAGAAAATTGAAACTAGTAATGAAAGTTTTAATTTAGAACAAGCACTGCTGTAAAATGCAATGTTATGTCAGAACATATTTTTAAACTAAAGGAAAGAAGAAATGTATACACTATTTATTCAGAACACAAAATGATGCAATTATTCAAAGTGTATTGACAAGCTTGCAAAAGGTACATTCTCCTTTTATAAATTTCAATACTTGGTAAAGAAGCTAATTCTCTTGTTATTTTAGGTTACTTAGTTTATGAAAATTTGGGCACAGTAAAATGCATGCACAGTGCACAAGGACAGAATATGAATGCACTGGAACAGGTGCACACTGCAGATGCATATTGAATTCTATAGATATCCATACCAGTTATACCGCACATAATTGCCATACTGTACTTACAAGCTTATGAAGCTTGTATGGAGAATGCCATAGCCCAGTAAGCACAGAAGTCATGTCTCTCATAGACTTCCAAAAAATGTACTCCTAGCTCTCAGGAGGGGAACTGTACAAGAACTGAAATGAACAGAAATAGTAGATATCGTTAATAATTATTTGCTTTAAAAATGGGGGTGTAGTACATACTAGTATTTGTTTAAAAATATTTTATTGTAGCTACTGACATGTATGTCATATGGTCTCTCCTTCATGAGTTATAATTGACAGTGAAGATATCATAGAGGCTGATACCACATCAACATACATTTATGATATTTGTGGACATCACAATGATCATCATTTGGACAGTTTAATGAAACCATTTGTGCAAAGACAATTGCATTTTTTTCTAAGATGCAGCATTGTAGGAGATGATTATATTACATTAGATATTTTTATATGTAGATATGTTTGCCATCTACGTAGCTTTACAGTCATGCTATGTGGGATTTTGTTTACAGTAAAGTAAGGCTTTACATGCTATCACTAAAAATTATGCTCTCCTGTGGATAAACGTATCTACAGGCATTTTCAAAAACTTCAGTTCAAAGACCTGTGGGCTAATTAAGATCCCTATTTCTAATTGTTTCCATGTTGTTAGAGGAAACAGAATATGCCAATAGTGAGGACAGAAGCTATTCAGAAAGACACTTAGTAAAATCATGTCATCTTGTGATTATCATCAAGTTGTCACTCCTTTCAGTTACACTGAACAGAATTCTGTTCATCTACTCATGTAAAGAACTATGTTTCAAAAGCAGCAAAAAATTACATAATTAATCAATAACCTACTCCTTTGTGTGGGTAATACTGGATTTACCCACCATTGGTGCGGTTTGATCATGACGGCAAAGCCTGAGTGATCAGACAAAGGCAATATTATGTAAATCCAGCATTACCCACACCCAGGAGTGGGATATCGCTATTATACAGTGACATTATTTAACAAAGAAATTGTTTACCCTTATTAAATATCTTTACATAATAGCACGTTAGTGTTCCTTCATATCGTTTTCCCATTTTTCTGTGTTTTCCAATGTACTGAACGTGTCGATAGGACTTAAGTTGCCATGCCTGCACAGTACATCAGTGCTGTTCAACAGAAGCAATGGAGAAAAAATAATCTTCACTGCTCTTTTTATTCTTTTAGTACGAGGCAAAATGTGGACATTGTCTGAAAATCCAAACAGTTCAGAGGTATGACACTCTGCCAAGACTGTGCAGAAATACAAAGAAAATCAGGTACATTTCTGATGATTTTGTTTTGCAGAATGTACCTGATATTTCTTGTAATTGGTCTGACACCCTGTAGCATATATTAATAGAAAAGTCTGGCTGCTCAGTGGTACTTCAACAACTTTTCTCTGTTGCTGTATCTTCGATTTACAATGGGCATGCTGGTTGGGCTGATCAATCAGTCTGCACATTTTTATACTAATAAGAAGTCATTGTATAATTAAAGATAAGCTCAACTAAATTTAAACAAAACTGATTTCACTGGAGGATGAACTAATAATGATACAATAATCGATAAAAATAAAACAGAATAATTTTGCAATGATCAAATTTCAGATCTTGTTCTAATTGGACTGACTGTGTCAGACCCAAAGAGGCTAATTTATGAACAAAAGTACATGAGGTGTGATATTCTATGAACACGTGATTACCCCACTAATATTCTTAGTCCAGCGAGACTTGAGTACCTTATAAATTCATTCTCAGAGCTTTGTAATGAAACTGCCTGATTAGATTCTTAACCTGAGGCATTATTTGCAATTTATTATCTATTAGTTATCTAACTGCTTGGGCTTATGCATATTTGTCTTTTTTCAGAAATAAATGAAAACATGTATCTGTGTATATAAGTAGAATGAGAGTAGGATAGTAAAATAAATAATAATTGTTGCAAGTTTTGGTCTGAAACTTGCTAATGAAAGAACTGCAAGCATTTTGAAAAATATTAGACTTCTTTGTATCTGATATCAGAATAAGAGCTATGATCTTATTTATTTAATAGTTAAAATTCTGAAGTGTTGATTAAAGCATCAAAATAGTCTTTGTAGTGCCACAACTTAATTTGCAATTGGTCATATCAAACAACAAAAACAGATAAGAACTATAGATTACAAATGGGGCATAAATCCTTATAGTGGTTTATTAGTTCACATACTCAATTTATTTTTTCCTAAATAATTGGTCCAGGTAGGTCTCTGTCCTGTTTTACTTCAAGGCATTGGTTGCATTTATATAGACTGAGGAGAATTTTGGCTGAGGTAAAATACTAGGGAAATTCAGACACTTTCTCCAATAAGTGCATAGATCTTTAAAAATCTCCTGAGCTACCTCCAGCTAAGGTAGCTCGGCTTCTGCTTAAAATGATATCTAAATGATGGCTGTTGCCAAGCAGATCTCCTTTCCATCATCTGTTGTGGTGCATTAAAACGTCAGTACTGGAACTGGAATTCAATTGCCTCCTGTGGGCAGAAAATCCACAGCTTTCTGGTCTTTGTGTGATCAAAGGTAAATATGCAACATTTCATTTTAACTGAAAGCTGGGGAATTCCTTAGGTCAATGACAGATAAATAAGCCTATCGGACTTGTTCACATGATGCAGTGAAGTTAATTCTTAATATAATTTTCACTGGATGGCAGCATACTATTATTCACTTATGGATTATTCACTAATGGTAAAAGATCATTTGAAAATATTCTTTTATTCTCTAGATGCTAATGTTTTCTGGTGATGCTACCTTTATAACTGCTTTTATATGACATTATTTTTCAGTCTTTCTTTCTTTTTCACTTCCTTTGAAAATTGTTTAATCTAGAGTTAAAAAAAACGTAAATGTAATGTTAGGAAAATTGTGTTTGTTTTCTTGTTTTGAGGATAGATGTAAAGCACTGCATACATTTTGTAATATTTGTGGATATGTTTTTGACTGTATATGCATGTGCATATACTTGTTTCATCAACTTTATGTTTTTAAACACCATCCATTGAGCTTTTCTTTGCCTAGTAGTCAATTGACTTTTATGTTTTAGTAATTAGAATGTTTCTAAGAATTTTATTTAATTGTTACATATGTTCTATAGGAATGTTGTAACAATCTTGCTAAAATGTTAATTAATTTGTTGATTTAGTTGTATTTGCAAAATTGGTAGCCTGGCTAGTCGGAAGACAATTTTCAGTCATAACCTGCGCATAATGGAGATATATGGAGAGAGCATAACAGTACAGATGGTAAAATTTATAATTAGGTTTTGCAGGCAGAATTTACAGGCGTTCGCTATGAGTGGATGAAAGCAAATACATGGAGTATTGGTATCTCTGAATTGCATTCGCTGAAAAAAACATCTTGCAGAAAAACACACACCCCAAACTTATATATATATATATATATATATATATATATATATATATATATCTATAGTATATAAATATATATGGTTCCCCTTCACAAGATCGAATTCCTATGAACTCAAAATTCATAACCCCAAAGCCAGAATCTTGAGTTTACAGAAACTGGAAAATGTGAAAGGAAATAAAAAAAAAAAAAACACCTTTCTAATGTTTTTGCAGGGGGGCTTCGACCCCCTGTGCACCTCACACCCCCTACTTAAATATTCTTACTCCAAGATTGCACTACAGCGAAGGAAAGGGAAATCTCCCATTCCGCGCTATATGCATAAGCGCAAAATGGAAGATTTCCCAGTCCTCCACTATAGTGCAGTCACGCAGCTCTTAGATGACAGCTGCAAGGGTGCAGGAAGCCCCCTGCAAAAAGGTAACTGAACTTTTTTTTTCTAACCCTAAATTTTCCATTCACAATTTCGAGTGAATGGAAGTTCGAGATTCTGGTCTCGAGCTTATGCATTTCGAGCTTCCATTCATTCGATCTTGTGAAGGGGAGCCATATATATATATATATATATATATATATATATATATATATATATATATATATATAGGTCTACTTCTCTTGTTCAAAATTACACTTCTTTCAACAAGAGAAACCCAAGACCCACTTTAGTGAAAGTACACTTAACCGAAAGTGTACTTTCAAAAATATTCACTTTACAAAGCATGGTACAGTGGGGATAAGGAAATATACCTTTTCCCCACTTTAGTGTGATCTCAGAGTTAATATATATATATATATATAAGTAATGGTGGTCCAGTCTGGTGAAGTGAAACACCCCCCTCACCCCTGCTATTTATATATACTAACTCCAAGATCGCACTACAGTGGAAAAAAGGTATATGTCCTTATCCCCATTGTGCAGTGCTTTGGTAAAGTGATTTTCATGAAAGTGCACTTTTGCTTAAGTGAGTCTCGGGTTTCTCTTGTTCAAAGAACAAGAGAAGTAGACCCATATCTATATATCTATATATCTGTATCTGTATCTATATCTATATATATATATATATATATATATATATATATATATATATATATGTATATATGTGTGTGTGTGTGTGTGTGTGTGTGTGTGTGTATAAAACATAATTCCATAATTGCACCAACATGAAGAAGGGAAAATTCCCCCCAAAAGGGAATAATTTCTGGCGCAACTCACCAGCAATGATTTCCTATGGAGGAACTCCGATAACCAGTGAGCTGAAGGTTTGACAGGTCAAATTTCATTCAAGCGTAAGATAATTATTTACAGTTATTATTAATTTTGGTGGTCAAAACATTTTTATAATTTTGAAGGTTTACTGTACAGAGGACTTGATTTACAGAATATTTGATATATAGGTCATTAACACAAGTTTACATTTTACACAGTTATCAACACAAGTATCAATACTACAGCACAGCCTAACATGTAGCTACATAATTTAGAGAACTAAGTACTAAGAGGAATTAACAGTAACCAGAGCCCCACTCTTCTTTAAGTAGGATTGTTATTTTTACATCAGAGATCAAAGTGTGAGCGTCTGCATGTGTGCACCTGTGCCCCTTTCTGTGTCTGTACACACACGCACACGCGCATGCGCACACACACGCACGCGCGCACACACAACACACACACACACACACACACACACACACACACACACACACACACACACACACACACACACACACACACAAGTTAGGCAAATGCATGAAAATAAAAGAATACCAAGAACAAATTATTTAGTTTTAAATATACGTATTTAATCTTTGCATCTGTTCATAACGTGTGTGTGTGTGTGTGTGTGTGTGTGTGTGTGTGTGTGTGTGTGTGTGTGTGTAAATATCAGCACACTAATATACATGTGCCAAGCAACAGTCTTGATGCATGTGAAACATAAGTTAAAAAGAATAGGTGGAAATGCCTCCCCCACATGCCCTGTAATTTACATATATATTAACTCCGAGATCACAAAAAATCAGGGAAAGGTCATATTTTCCATCTTGGAGAATTGCTTTATTCAGTGCAGAAAACCAGTAGTAGGCAACTTTTCATGACTAATCTGCCTTTTCGTGTCAGATTCTGACTTAACCATGGACATATATAAAAAGGATATGAAAATATTATAAATGGGAAAGGAGAATATCTGAAAGAAGATGAGACAAAATTTTAAACTGTGCACCTAAAATATACAGTAGAATCTAAAAAATGTATAATATAAAATATAAGAATTACTATTGTATCAGTTTAGTGAAAAATGGTTTTGAAAATGAGGACAATAATTATAGCAACTACAACTGAGTATGAGCACATCTTAAAAATCTAGAAGCATAAATCTTACTTAAAAAGGCTCTTTTTAGTCTTTCAGTTTCTCAGCACATTTTGCAATTCTTCCTGTCTTTGCTCTCTTTCATCTTATTTTTTTTCACACATACACATAGACACACACACACACACACACACACACACACACACACACACACACACACACACACACACACACACACACACACACAAACACACACACACTCGCACAATTTGGGGATATGTCTCCAAGTGTTTCCGTATGTCTTAGTGTTTTTGTATATCTTTACGCATGTGTGTGTGCCTGTGTGTTTGAGTTAGTGTGTGTGTCTGTACCTGTCGGCATCTGCCTTTGTGTGTATACCATGATTAAGTCCAATTTGAAGTCTAAGAGACAAATGAAATTTGCCATGCCAAATTATTTGCCTCAATCTCCTGTCAAAAAGGTTGGGGGGGGATAGGTTAAAGGAGATAAAAGAATGCAGGATTCATAGTTATGAGGATCTTAGTTTTCAGATGCAATTAATAAGGGAAGGAAGGAACTGATGTAGTGCAGTAGGGCGGTTGGGGGTGGGTGATAAATAGGTAGTATTAGGCAAGGGTGGAGCTAGGTTTAGGGTCTTGGTTCAGGCAGATTTCAAACTCTGTTTTCCAGTTGTCAGTGCCCAGGTGACATACAGGTGTTGGTAGAAAGGGGAGATAAGGTCTAACGTTTTTTTTTTTTTTTTTTAAACTAGGTTGTAATGCCCATCTTGGGAGACAGGCGGTACAAAGGGTAGACTAGATGGCTAAATAATACATGCAACTGAATAGTTGGTAGGGGAAGGAAGATCATATTTTGTATCTCCATGCCACTTAGGCTGGCATGAGATTTGTAATAAGACAGAGCCTTATTTATTCATGGTCCCCTTTGTAAGTTTACAGAAGTTAATTCATTACTGCTGTGCAATAGCATCTTAGGTTCATAGGTTCATAGGTGGGTACTAGGCTATCTGCACAAAGGCATTTATAAGCCTAGCCAGAAGGTGTTGGCTTTCGCTGCCCCCGTGATTAGTTCCCTGTGCCTCTGTCCAGCAGAGCCATTGAAGTGATCTCCGGGGTATACTTTCTGTTTCCCATCCACTCGTCAAGGTTTCTCTTGAAGAGGGTTAGCGAGGAGCTCTGCCTAATGTAGATTGGAATCCTGTTCCAGAGCATGGGAAGTCTCTGGGACAGAATCTATCCCTCCAGCATGTCATATTTATTGTTGTGGTGAGGTTTAGATCCCTAGAGTGTGTGACTTGAGGGGATATGGTTTTCTTTAGGTGGAGCATGTCTATCAATTCTGGTTTGGACATGGCTTTGTATGTCAGGCAGAGATCACCTCTGAGTAGGTGGTATGCAACCAAGTACAGCTGGCGTTTCTTCAGTCGAGCTGCATAGGGCATCTGTTTGAAGCCAGTGATCCTCTTGGTGAGGTACTTCTGTGGTCTTTCCAGCTGCTGCAGGTGTATTGTAAGGTACATCCCAAATGGGGCGTTGTACTCTATGATGGGTCTGATGAGTGATGCGTACAGGGGCACAATGACCTCCTTTGATCTGGATGTAAACCCTTTTGTGATTAGGTGGGCACATAGAAGGATTTTCTAACCACTTTGGTAATGTGATTGTCAAAGGAGAGGTTACTATCTACTTGGGTCCCCAGATTCCTTATTACATCTTGCATATTTAAGGGGCTACCACCTTTGTGGTAGTTTGTGGGTACTATGTTGTTTTCAAAAGGGATGACTTTGCACTTTTTGGCATTTAGCTTGAGTCCATGGTTTGACACCAGGTATCTGTCTCAGTGAGACCCTTTTGCAGGATGTCTGTGTCAGCCAAAGAGTGAATTATAGCAACTAGTTTGCAGTCGTTTGCAAACTTGGTCAGCCATAGTCCTCCTGTGCTTGCCTGTACCTCTGGGAAGTATATGCCAAACAGGAGGAGTCCTAGGATTGAGCCTGGGGAATGCCACTTGTAACTGGTTTAGAATCAGACCTAGCTCCCGCAACTCTTATCATGTGGGTTCTGTCCGTGAACCAGTTGGCAATCCATTTCATGATGTAGGGGTTTATGTTCAAGCTGGTGAACTTGTCTATAACACCTGAATAGGGAATGGTGTCAAAGGCCTTTGCAAGGTCTAGGAAGGCTGTGTGGACCACCTTTCCCTCATCTATAGCCTTGGTAACTATCTCAAAAAAGTCCACCAGGTTTAGGAGGCAAAATCTGCCCTTAGCAAAGCCAAACTGGGTAGGGTCCAGTGTTTGAAGGTTCCCAATGTCTCTGTTAATGAGATCCATGATGATGCACTCCATAGCCTTGCAGACCAAACTAGTCAGGCTTATAGGGCAATAGTTCCCGGGGTCTGTTGTGGCTTCACCTTTGTGGAGTGGAATAGCAGTTGCTGTGTTGTTGTGGAGAGGCTGAGTTTGAACAGTGTATTTAGGTGAGGGGTTAGTTCATCTTTGAGCTCGTGTAGGACACAGCCTGGGACACAGTCCGATCCCATTGATGCTGTGTTTTTGGCTTTGGAGAGGGCTGTTTTAACCTGAGTGTCTATGATTTATGAGGCATTACATTCTTCTGGTATGGTTATGGGCCATTTTGGAGATAAGAGGGGGGGGTGAAGTTTCCACTGAACCTGTCTGCAAGGATGTTGGTGATATCAGTCGGTTCAGTGTATTTTGTGCCATTCTGCACTAACACCGAGCAGATCTGAGAATTGCCACTTAGATTCTTGACATAACTAAAGAATGCCTTGTGGTTATCTTTGGAGTCTGTGGCAATTTTTCATTTGAATCTAGATTTGGATAATTTTATGAGGGATCATAGTTTCTTGCTGATACTGATCAGGGATGTCTTCCCTTCTTGGGATTTTACTCTTTTCTGTACTAGTTTCCTCCTTCTGTTGTATAGCTTGTTTATGGCAAGGGTCCACTACACTGGTTTCCTTTTCTTGGAGGAGTGAGTCTTGGTTTTGCTTGGGATAGCATGACCCATGCATTCTTGTAGGTGCCCGTAGAGTGCATTTGTAAAGGATTTTGCAACTTGGACATCGTTATCCTTTAGCATGGGAGCTTTGAAACTTTCCACCTCGGTCTAAAGTAATGTGAAGTTTGCTTTTGAAAAGTTTTTCATGGTGGTTTCTTTGAACAGGAGTGGGAGCAGAATGTGGATATCCAAAGTGATTAGTTTATGGTCAGATCTAACCAGCGAGGGATTGATCTCTGGTGTGGAACACCGATCGCCCATGTTGGTGATGACCAGGTCCAATATATTGTCACCTCGGTGGGGGTGTTAACCAGTTGATCCAGGACATTAGAGTTTATAAATTTTAGGAAATGTTGGGCAAGGGAGTTAGTACTTGAGTAGTTCTCCCAGTTAATGTTTGGGTAATTGAAATTTCCCAATATTAGGGTGTTTGGTAGGACCTTTATGTTTCCCAGTGTTTCCAGAAATGTGGAATGGGGGTCCTGGGACATGGTGGGTGATCTGTAGCAAGCTACAATTTGGATTGCAGTTTTTCCCATTGTTAGTTGTACATGGATGATCTCTAAAGCATCGTGCTGTGCCACTAACCTGGAGGTGTGGGTATCCTTGATGAATATGGATACACCCCCGCCCTTTATATTTCGGTCCGGGTTTTGTGGCCAAAATTTATGGTATGAGTTGTAGCCTGGTAGTGCTAGGGTGCCCTCTGGGGTCTTAAACCAAGTTTCTGTTACTGCACATATATCTATTTTCTCTATACTGAGGAGTGTCTCGAGTGTATGCATTTTGAGGTTTAGACTTATGGCATTGAGTAGCATTACCCTCAGTTTTTTTGTTACTTGTGCTATTTATGGCTGTGGGTTTGTCTTTTGAGCCTTGCCTAAAACAGGCACTATGGGGGTGGCAAGAGCCTTGGTCAGTATTTGAAAGCCTAAGGGTGACAGGTGCAAGCCATCTCTAGTGAAGCAGCATGGTTTGTTGAGCATGTCATCCCAGGCTGACAGACACTGGATCCCCTTTGAATGACACCAGAAGCTTAGCCAATCTTTATACCATGGTATCATTCTTTGTGAGGGCAGAATGCTACTCAGGGTCAGGGTCACATCGGCCTGGGCTATTGGATCAGAGAGTTCCTCTATGTCTCTTTTCATGTAGTCCAGGGAGGTGTGGCTCAGGTCATTCACACCAACATGGACAATGACAGAGTCATATTTGTACTTGTTCTGGAGTGACCTGAGTGCTTCTGTTATGTGGCAGATCCTGGCATCTGACAGGCAGCTAACAGTAACCTTCTCCTTGTTCAGCCTAGTGAGTGGGACATCAGTGTGCCTGACTAAAGAGTCACCTATTACTAGTGTATTGGGTATGTTATTTTGCCTTAAGGGCTGTGATTGCATGGCAAACTGGTTTTGTTAAGTATGTGTTTCATGGTTTTTGTTGGGGGTGGAGATTGCTTGGATGTCTGCTTTGGAGATCTCTGCTGCTTTTACAGATTTTTATTTAGAGCCGTAGAGTATGTTTTTGATATTAATGTGTGTTTTTTGCCGGTGCTGGTTTCATAGGTCTATGTGAGACTGGTGGTGTGATGCAAGTAATTCCCTTCTCCTCTTGACTGCCTGGTCCAGTCTTGGGTTGAGAGAGCTTAGCCTCCAGTCTGGCTGTATAATTGCATCTCTCACATGTATTAGTGTTTGGTGGTAGGAGGAGAGGGTTGCCTGTGTACATGAGACAGTTGTAACATTGCCTCAAAATACCCAGATTCACCAGTTGGACCAGAGAGTACACCTGCAACTGCCCTTTGGACATCTCTGGATAGGTACAGTGAGCTGTTTTACTGATTGACTGGTAAGGTCGAATAGACAGCCTTGTCCTTTTCTACAGTATAGGGGGGTCTACTGCTAAGGCTTATTAGTGCTTGCTATGAGTTTTGAGCAAGTGCTGGGCTGAGAAGTGAATGGTTTGAGTGCTTAAGTTGAAAGTTTGTCTAGTTCCAAGGGAAAAATTGAAGAGTAGACTTTGTGGAGCCGGGAATAGTTATACCCCAGCTAACCAGTGCTGCCCGGCATGCAAAACCATGCAAATGTGGGTTTTATAGCAGGGAAATGAAAGAGATATAAATTAGCCCAAAATGGCCAATAAACTACTAATTTCTGGGCTGAAACCACTCCTCCAGGGACAGATAGGCTGCTCAAAGCTCCCCTCTCTCACAGGTGAACAGAGAAACTTTCTTCTATCCAAGTAAGGTATGGGCAAAACAGAAACTTGCAGCACAGCCCCAAGTTCAGCACTAACCTGAAAACTGGACTATACTAACTTAGAAATGTGGGAAAACAATTATATATTTTTTTTGTTTTTGTTTTTTTCTCTGAAAATAAAGCAGATACACTAAAAAAAACACTTTAAATGCCCAGAAATGGCTATAACACTTGAGTGTGTAGCCTTCAATAGTTAAACAGGTAATTTAAACACAAAACAACTTTGTTGAAGTGCAGGCAGTAAAATAAGTACAATTATGTAGCTGAAACAAGCTTTTTAAATCACAGAAACTCTAAGAAATCGTCATTTTGGCCAGAATTAGCTAAAGGCAGCAAGAAAATGATGCGAAAAATGATACTTAATCACTCAAAAGTCTCTCTTTTGTCTCTCTGCTGCTGTAGAACTCTTATTGGAACAAGGTCTAGCTGCATTCAGGTTTGGATAAGGGAAATAGGCATGTTGCATCTTTTGGTGTTTCATCCCCTTTGATACTCAGTCATGGACATTACTTAGTACTTGGTTGATTGGTGACATATTATGGTGCAGCATGCTTCTCAACTATCCACTTTTTGCAGAATGTCTGTTCTGTATGGAGTTTGAAGTTTCTGCATGAAAGACTGCAATCACTGAATAAAGATGAGCAGTTGTTCAGGGAATCAAGGATTTCAAAATTCATATCTTTCAAGAAATGCATGTTATTGTAAATTTTGTTGTGCTATCAGTTTTAAATCAGGCCTTCATCATTCCCCCTTTTTCAGAGTGAAATTTGAATTTGACATTGGTTTTGAGTCTTCATTCTTCCCATTAATTGTAGTTTGGTAGATCATTTCAGCTGCTGCTGTTGCTGCTGTTATGTGTCTATTCCTGGACCTTTGGAAGGCCTGCTTACTACTTGACAACTAAGGGGGCCTGACTAGAGTAGGGTGAGAGAGTGAAGGCAGTATATTATTTGGCTTGAGTTGAGCCAGACTGACAATTTATTGAAAGTGCTTGTGGGCTGTCTATTTGCTGTTTTTGCAGTGGCTAATGGCTGGATACTATAGTAGTGGCCTTCCTTAAAATGTGTGTAATTGTAAAGCAGGTTTAATAAGGAAGGTTGCCCACCATCATCATTTACTGTGTGAGGTCCAGTAAATATGAGTACATTATTGGGATGGCTGATCAGGACATTAATACTTTAAATGTTTTTTTTTCCCTTTGACCTGCTATGCAGCAAATGGTAGGTATATGAGCAGTTCTTTAGCATGGCTACATGAGCAGAATGTAAGTGCCTCATATCTCCTAATGAGTACATGTGGTCCTTAATTTAATTAGTGTTTTGAAAAATGTTGACTTTTGTATCAAAGGTCTGCAAATTAATTTATATATGTTTTCCGGAGGAATGCAGTAGTTGTGCTGATTTGTTTAGTTACAGAGGATTCATATGTCTGGCATGCAGTGGCTTATCTCTTTGCAGTTGTGGTAGCCAGTTATGTCTGGACAGTGTTTTCTTCTTGGTTTTAAGGAACATTATGCCTCTTCAATGGGGAACTTGTGGCGAATCATTCTACTACACTGATAAATATTAACATAAAAAATAGGGCTAAGAAAAGAAACTTACTTCTGAATTGGAACTTGGAGAGGGGAAGGTGATGTAGACTGATCAATAAAGTTAAGAAGTGAGGTTTAGTAGCACATTGTTCACTACACAAATATTTCATAGATAATTGTAAAGGTGCTGCGACTGCTGTAGACTCTTTCTAAATATGCCACTAATTCTGGTAAGGTTTTTTGAGAGTCAGGGAGCCATGTGGGCACTTGGATGGCAGGGAGGTGCAGTCACTGAAGGGGAAAAATAATGCTGAGGGTGCTATTGAAGGGAGGATAGTGGTAAATAGGTAAGTCAGATATGGTAGTCACTGAACTGTTATAGAAAGTAAAAGTAAAGGTTTTATGGGATTTATGCTGGGAAAGGTTATGTTAATGATACTTATGTTGATGATATTAAAAATGTATTTTTGTATCTCTCGGGATGTTGAACATTAACACATTATGGAAGTGGCAGGAAATCTTGGCATAGGCAGAGGCATTTTTCCAGGAAGCAGCTAGTAAAGGAGAACTAGACTTCCACTGAGTGTGACTCAAGCAGGCAGCAGAAGGGACAAAGGAAGTGCAGAGATCCAGATGACAGTGAAACACAAGATGGAAAGCAGAGACAGATCAAGAAGGAGAGATGAGGACGAAGGTCTACAGATGTGTAATCTCCACCAGAGGCTGATCCTGAGAAAGGTAACTCTTTTGGTAATTCCATGAGTTCAGTGAGGGAGGTAGGGCTTGTACAGGACCTAGATGGGGAGGGGTTAAATGTGTCAGCCGGGTAGTGCTCAGGCTGATGTTTACTTGTATTTTACATTACCTTGATTTAGAGGGTAGGTCAAGATTACAGGAGTTATTGCTTGGAGACCAGGACTTGGCAAGTCAGGAGGTCTTGGTGGTATTGGACCAGGTACAGTGTAATGCTGAAAGTGTGGGTTTGAGAATGATAATTTGGTAGGTTTAGCAGATCAGTTAGTGACAGGCCTACAGAATTCAGTGGAAGGGAAATAGAATATAGGTACTGATAGCGTGCAGGATTTTTTTAGGTGGGGGAAAGAGTATATATATATATATGTAGGTCTACTTCAAAGCAATGGAAAACCTTATTACCAAAAACAAAATCACCAAGAGGACATTGCCAAAACCTGACTTTCATGAATAACCTGAATGCAGAAGGCTTTCTCAGGGTAAGTAACCAGGTGGCCAACAAGGGGAAATTTGCCCTTTCCCCCACTGTAGTGTGATCTGGAGTTGGTATATTTAGTTAGGGGGGTGTGAGGAGTGTGGGGGTGTAGCCCCCTACCTGGATGGGCTTGAGGTAGTTCATAAGTTAATAGGTGTGTACTAGGCTATTGGCCCTGGAGCCTTTACAAACCTAGCCCATAGAAGTGTCCTGGCATCGTGCCAATTGATGTTAGTTCCCAGTGCCTCTATCAAATACAGCCACTGGAGTGATCCCCAGGATGAACTTTCTATTACCCATCCACTCATCAAGATTTCTCTTGACATTTATAATTATATATTCCTTTAAGTTCACATTATTCCATGTCCCCTTTAAATGTGTTTTTCTTTTTTTCTCTCTGTTTCCTTTCATTGGACCATTTGTAAATATTGCACATATTGTTATGATTATTAACTACTTCTGTTAACTTGATCTGTAATTAATAGTGACTGTATCACAATTTACTCATAAACATAAAAAAAAAATAAAAATCTGTTGAGTAAAAGGGAAAAAAAAAAAAAAGATTTCTCTTGAAGAGGGACAGCGAGGTGCTCTGGTTGATATGTATGGGAAGTCTATTCCAGTGCATGGGCAGTCTGAGTGAGGAACCTGTCCCTCCAGCATGTTCTGTTGATTGTGGTAATGAGGTTGAGGTCTCTGGAGTGTGTGATGTGGAGGGATTGGGATTTCTTTAAATGTAGCATTTCTAACAGAGCTGGGTCAGACATGTAGTTAAGTCAAGCAAAGATCACCTCTAAGTAGGCGAAATGAGAGAGAAAATAGCTGGAGTCTTTGAGTCTGTCCATGTAGGATATGTGTTTAGTGCCTAGGATCAACTTTGTGAGGTACTTCTGTGGCCTCTCCAGCTGTTGCAGGTGTCTAGTGAGGTACATGCCAAATGGGACATTATACATAATGACTGGTCTAATGAGGGAAGAGTAAAGAGAGATGATGACCTCTTTCTTCCTGGATGCAAAACACTTGGTAATGAGATGTGCCACATAGAAGGACTTTCTGACCACAGTGGCAATGTGGTGGTCGAAGGAGAGGTTGCTGTCAACCTACATCCCCAGATCTCTTATAACGACTTCAGTGCTCAGCAGACTCCCATTGATGTGCTAATTAGTGGGAACTGAGTTTTTACCAAAGGGAATGACAACACATTTTTTTGCATTAAGCTTAAGGGCATGGTTTCAACATGAGTCATTGGTCTCAGTGAGACCTTTCTGTAGGATGTCTGCATCACTTGGGCAGTTAATAATGGCACCCAGCTTGTAGTTGTCTGTAAACTAGGTCAGCCAGAGTCTCTTTGTGTTGGTCTGGACTTCTGAGTAGTAGATGCTGAACAGCAGAGGACCCAGGACCGATCCCTGTGGGACTCCACTTGTGACTGGTCGGCAGTCTGACATGGAGTCTACTACTTAAACACTGTGTGCTCTGAGAGCCAATGTGCATCGCACCTATTTGGCTTTTCCCAGTTAGGGGTCACCACAGTGGATCACCTGTCCGTTCATGATTGGCAGTGGAGTTTTACAGTGTTGAGTTGCCAGCCCGGCACCCAAACTTCCGCAGAAGGCACACACATGCACACACTCACACCTAGGGCAAATTTAGAGTGTCCAATCCACCTACTGCATGTCTTTGGGATGAAAACAGAACACCTGGTGGAAACCCACACAACCACATCGATGGCATGCAGACTCCGCACAGAAGGCACCCCAGCCAAGGATCAAACCGGAGAACCTCTTGCTGTGAGGTGGCAATGCTAACCACTGCACCACCATGGCTGTCCTAAACAAAGAATTGCTAAAGTGTTGAAAAGGGGAGGAACAGTCCATGGCTATAGGCTGGTAGGCAAAGGGGCAATGCCTTCTGTTCAAAATCCCTTGACAAGATGGTGTGGGTAGGCTAGGCTCAAGGGGTTAAGAGACTGAGGGCGTCTTACTGGAAAAATAGGGATGCATTTAAGAAAGGAAGTGATGCCATACAGCAGGGAGCATGGGGTGGAGCAATAAGTAGGTAATATAAGGCAAAGCTAGAACTAGATTTGATCTTTCTGTGCAGAGATGCAGGGGATAATGGGCAAAGAGAATGCCTTTTGTTCAGAAGCAGACACTTTTTCTCCTTCTCCTACTTTGGTTTATGGGTAAGGTGAGTGGCCTTGCTTGAAAGATAAGCAAATGAGCAGCCTTTTGTCATGCTGATGATGGTGCTTGCAAATGAGTAGACTAACTCACCTGTCTTGTATTTATCTTAAATAAAATGAGATACAGTGTATATTGATTGTCTTCAATTACTCTGTTGCTGGTTGTGTGGAAACTACTGTTATAGTATCATTTATCTTTCATTCAATAAATTGTCACATTGTAATTTGTGTCTGTAATTTTATTTGTGGCATTGTGGGATAAACTAAAGGTACTTTTGCAACTCTCTTCAACCTCAGCCTTCATACAGGTTGTGTGTCAAATGAATGGAGAACTGCTACAGTCATTCCCCTCTAAAAGGGAGGACCTTCCACAGACCCAGGCAACTACAGACCTATAAGTCTGACCAGCCTCAAATGCAAAGCCATGGAAAGATGTTTGATGCAACTAATCAATGAGGACATATAGATCCTCCAAACAATCGGCCCATCTCACTTTGGATTTAAGAAGGGCAAGTCATGCTTACTCAGCCCGGTGGACTTTTTTGAAAACATCACCAAAGTAACGGATGAATGTAAAGCAGAACAAACCCTTACCTCAACCTGGCCCAAGCTTTTGGCACAATTCCCCACTCAAACATAGTAAAATAGCTAAATAAACTGAGAATAAACTTATGGATTGTCATCTGACTCACATATAAGAGACTGGAAATCAAAATAGGGGAAATTACCTCCACAAACAGACCAGTGGAGTCTCCCAGGGCTCTGTGCTGGGACCTCTCCTGCTTGGCATTTATTTCTCTGAAGTAAAAGTCAGTACCAAAGGGCTGTGGCTGAGAAGGTTTACAGATGACTTCAAGTTAAGAGCAGTCATGGAATCCCCAAATTATATAGCCATCTTGCAGGAAAGTTTGTCCCAAATAAATAAGTGGTACAAAAACATTATGCACTGAAGCTAAATGCCAAAAATGACATTATCATTTCCTTTTATAAGTCATCTGTTCTTGGGAATAACCACATTGACAATCCAGCACTAAGAGTCGATCAAGATGTCTGGGATTTGGGAAGTAAAGTGACCTAATGTTAGACAAATGTGCCCATTGTCCCAAGAAAGTCCTTCTATATTGCACAGCTTATAAACAAAGGGCTTCTGTCTAGATATAACAATGTCACTGTCCTACTTTATCAGCCCTCATTCAGACAGTCATTGAGTATAAAGCCTCCTTTGGCAAGTATCTGTCTAGAAACATGCAACAACTGGAACCCCCAGATAGATGCCTTACTAAAAATACAAGGCTTAAACAATATGTTCTGCATGGACTGACTCAAAGCCCTGTCACTATACTCAGTATCCTACAGACTTCTAAGAGGTAACCTGTATCGGGCCACAAGGTGTCATCTGGCCCAGTACTGATGGATTTACTCTTCATCAGCAAATTATATCAGAAATACTCAATCTAGGGATCTAAACCTCTTCTGCAACATCAACAGAATGGCTTGGAGGAACAGGTGTATCACTCAGAGGATACTGCTTCTCTGGAACAGACTCCCCATCAATGTAAACAAAATTCATCCCTGTCCATATTCAAGAACAACTTGAATCTATAGAAGGAAACAGAAAATTTACCCCAGGACTACCCCTTGCAGAACTAATTGAAAGAGGCAGCTCTTAAATGATTTTCCTATGCACGGGTCCACCCAAATTATCTATGGTACAATCTCAGGTATTCTCACCAGGGGTAATATATATTTATCAATCATGCTATGGATAAGGCCAATCTCTAACCAAATGGGATAGGTTAATTCGAGCAGAAAAAGGAAAATTAGCTGGACTTAAAATGGTCCACAATGGCAGCTAGCCTAGTACTTACTTATGAGCCTGTTTAGTGATAAACTAAGAAGAAGGAAAAAATATAAATTCTGACCTCATTGCGTTACACCACTTATCAAGCCATACTGATACTACAACAACAGTTCCACAACATAAACTAACTGCAGATGTTGATGCCTCTGTACAGTATCGGCCAGTGCTAAAACGATTTATTGCCGTTTGACAGAACTTAAAATGAAAAAAAAAACAAGAAAAAACTTTGCAGTGTGGAGGGTGTGATGCTTGCTTCCTAAAATATTTTATGCATTTATTTCACTTAATAAAAACCGAACTGTGAAATATAACTATAAAATACCTGCTACAAAACAATTGAATAGAAAAGAGTAGGTAGTCCACAGCTGAGTTAAAAATGGAATATCCTTTATTGAAACACATAGACAAGCAATCCTAGCTGAGTATAATGAAAAGCATCAAAAACTTTCTTTTTATATAAGCAAGTTGTTTGGAGCAAGGGAGTAGTTACACAGGGTGGTTCTGTTAAGAGCAATAAAAGCATTAAAATCATTAATTTAGCTAAATCCTCCTCCCAACCTTAACACCATAATGTAAAGACTGTGCTAAATAAAAGTGAATCTGGAAAGTTAGAGACAATCGAATACAATCGAAGAGCAGTTTATTAACACTTTGTACAGGCTAACCAACTAATCAAAACTTTATTGATTAAGAAACAAACTAACTAAAAAAATAACTGACTTTCAAAAAGATCTGCCAATAGACATCTACCAGAATAAATATTAATAAATATACATATTTTAACAAAGATCACTTTCGTATCAAATAAATACTTCATCAGGTTTGTGTGTCAAAAACAAATCATAATATGAATTAACGTGTAAAGATATACAAATGAAAACCTAAGCAGGATGAACAGCATAAAAATAACTGCTAAGCTGGAAATATAGTGATAACTGTTAAAAATAAAGCACTACAGCCATGGGTATCGGTTGGAGTGTGGCATCTAATTAAGAAAACAATTAGTTTTAGATTAAGACTGCTCTCAAGGGTAATTGCAATGTTTAAAACAGAAAAAAGAAGATGAGGCCCATGCACATTTGGTGCACTATCAGACTTTCACTGCCTAAAAAGAAAAAAAATGTAACAAAAATGTATCAAAAGTGTTCAGTTTAAAATCTAAATTCTAAAAATGACATTTCAAACTACATTATAGACCATGTTTTTGTCATTGCAAGGTACTACTGTCTTCACAGCTCAGCTAATTACATTTATAAGTTGTTTGTCTTTTGTCTTTTCCTGGTAAGGGGTCGCCACAGTGAAACTCCAGTCCGCTAATGATTGGCAGTAGATTTTTACGAAACGCCAAGGTGCCAGCTCCACACCCAACCTTCAACGAAGGCATGCCCATTTACACACACATGTCTTTTGAACGCTACCCAACCGCAGGGAGGACATGCAGATTCCACACAGAAGGCACTCCCAAGCCAAGCATCGAACGGGAGAACCTCTTGCTGTGAGGTAACAACGCTACCGCTGTACCACCATGGCATAAAGTACTGCTGCTGAAAACAGAGTTATATAAAACAGTTTTGATCTCATGCAGCCTTAAGTGTTCTGTACAAGTACTGGTACCCAGGAAGAGTTGAGAAATATTTTACATGCTCCCTTTCATGGGAATCAAAGCATTAAGATATGCAGGCATACCAATGATTGCTGTATTATAATTATACAGTATTCAAACAGGCAGAGGAAACAAATGTGTCTTTGATGTAAGGAGACCTACTGAGAACAGTACACTGTTTTAGTACAGATACCAAAAGCCATGTCATGCTACCTGGGTGCATAGACCATGAGGAATGCCAAATCCTTTAGATTTACTGTACAGAAGGTATGGCTGTCAAAATTAATGTTGTTACAAAAATCAAGCAGTGTACATGCTTTGGTACATGTTTTTTTTTAGATAACATTGCATAATAGATTTGATTTGTATTTTTACTGAATTTTTCATACAAGCAGCCATATGTAAACTTTTAAAAAACATTTACAAGTGAAAATTATAAATGGATAATGGACAGAAAACTTAAAGTCTATTTCATCTAATACTGTTTATTCAACAGTACAGCTCTGCCTTTAGTATTATTGTCTTTCACTTTATGTAGTTATTTATTACTGTTTGTATGTGTTTAAGTATCTACGTATGTGTGCACATGTAAGTGTGAATGTGTGTGTGTGTGTGTGTGTGTGTGTGTGTGTGTGTGTGTGTGTGTGTGTGTGTGTGTGTGTGTGTGTGTATGTGTGTGCGTGTGTGTGTGGAGGGGAGGGTACTGCAAGACAAAAGTATTTTTTTTTTTTTTTTGTGAGTTTTAATCTTTTGGGATCAATCTTTTGATGTTTGAATTTGTGTTACCTTTATATATATATATTTATATATATATATATATATATATATAAATATATGTTATATTATATCATGAACAATGAGAATACAATCCTTGAAATACTTCTAAAATTGGATCATAAAACATTCAATGCATCTTTCCAGTGAAAGAAGACATATATCAGTAAAACCCAGAAGAGAAGGAAAAAAAAAATCATAAAATAACTTTGAAACAATAATTCGTTTGGTGCAGTTTATATAATCTAACAGAGTCAGATGTTTGCACCAGTCAGAAGCTGACCTTCTTTAAGCAGAGCAGGAAGATTAGAAAGCATGACAAGCTACATTCTAAATGAAAAACATGTAGCACACTTCATGCTCCAAGAAAGGTTCTTAATGGTTTTCTAAAATGATATGAAAGCCTGATATTATATATGAAATTATGACTTCACCTCATCAAAAAGTTATATTTATAGTAATGTATACAATGGCAAATGATTACTAAATGGTGCAAAATTATATAAATTTTAAGTGAAAATCATGCAATTCGACTAATCAAAAATTATTTTTACTTTTTCAGCAGAGTATACCGAACTCTAAGAATTTCTAAATAAAAAGAAAGTTAATAGCAAATGATCAGTGTTACTATACAGTAGTACTTAAGAGTAGAAACAGAAATTGCATTAAGCTCAAGATTTCACCATTATATAGATTAGGAGCAGGGTGTTGATCATAACCACTTTATTATGCGTTTGAGATATGATGCCAAGAAATACACCTAGTGACTGAAATTCGATTGGTTATGACCCACTGACTTGCTCATAATTCTTTGTAGTACATGTAATTTTATTTTCCCCATTTACTACAAATTAATCAATAGTAAGATAAAAAAAATGTGATGTGTTGCTCTTGCTTTGAAAGCCTGTAAAGCAGTGGGGGAGTGGTTGATGTCATACATATTCTGTATGCAAGGGTAGCAATTTAAATCAAAATACTTTGTGTACTTCAGCAAACGGACGGGAGAAACAGGAGTTGAAACAAAGCCATTTCATGTCCTGTTCTTGCTGTTTACTGGTCAGTACTGGGTGCTTTTAGTGCAGACACAATGTTAACATCATCTAAGGGGTGCTTACCAATTGATAAGCACCCCTCTAGGAATTGTTAAGGTCAGATCTCGCACTATAGCCGCACTGAACCAGGATATAATTTAGCCATTGTGTTAGTGTAAACAGGACACACCATGCACTGCAATAAGTCTTCTTATAGCATTTGTGTGTTATACTTCACTTTATACTTTGAAGCTCAGATGATATTATCAATGTAAACATTTCAAATTTCATTTATTTTCTTTACTAACCAGTAAAGAGGCAATGCAAGCACAGATGTTTTCAGGGCAAAAGAGTGATAGAGTTCAGGCAATGCATTTCCATTATCAAATAAATGGAGCTGCTGATGTGTATTTCTGTGTGTGTATGTATGGTGTAGGAAAACTATATCCCTAATAATAATTCATTACTTAGTATAAAGCATGGTGTATAGCCAGAGTTTTTTTACAGTAAACTCAATCCTTTGAAATGTGAGATTAGTAACTGGTTACTAATGTTGGAAGCAGCAGTTATGCTTATGATATGTTATAACAAGGGTACTATATTATAATTAATAACATATGCTGGGGAATGCCATGGATACGTATTACCAATTCCTTAATAGAACTAACTGATATGGGAATCCAGTTTTACTTTGTAATATTTTATTTTAGCAGAGCAAGTGGAGAAAAGTATTGCGCATTCAGTGACTTACAGCAAACATTTCTGGGAGAGAACACATGGCTTATTAACATATTCCAAGTCCTTGGAATGTCTCATTAGCTTTTACAATGGCTGTGGAGACATCCCACCATGGCTCTGCACATCTTCATGCTAAAGCACAGTAGATGGTCTGACTCTGAATTGCAAATAGTTACTGTGAGTCACAGCAACATTTCTGACTTGGCCTGACTGTTGAATTTGAAAGCTGAAAAACACATCTCATAGGCAAACAGATTCTAGTTTATCTCACATTTGTAGTTATAAATGATTAACTGTGTACCATGATGCTCACATTTAATCATTTATGCATTACTTACCCTTTCTAGTGCAAGTAAATGATTTTGAAGTATACATTTAATTATAGGATCATAAATCATAGGAGCATAAGATGTTACTAGGCTAATGGCCCTGAGGCCCTTACAACTCTAGCCAAGAGTTTATCCCAAAAAAGAAACCTCAGTCAGCACTTGCCACCCTTGTCAGTGAAGGACACAGGTGGAACCCCTGGGACAAATTTGTGGTTTCCTATGCACTCATCAAGGTTGTGCTTGAAGAGGGTCAGCAACTTACTCTGTTTGATGTATATGGGAAGTCTATTTCAGAGACAGGGCAGCCTCTGGCAGACAAACCTGTCTCTCCAGCAGGTTTTGTTAATGACACATATTAGATTTAGGCCTTTTGAGCGGAAAATGCACGAGGAGTTAGACTTACAGATATGGACCATTTCTAGTAGGGCAGGGTCCGAGATTGCCTTCCAGATTATTTCTGAGCAATCTATATGATACCAAGTAGAGTGAAGTGACTTCAGCCTGTCCACATAGGATAGGTGATGGAGGCCATGGATGCTCTTTGTGAGGTATATTTTTTGGCCTTTCCAGCTGGTGCAGGTGTTTGCAGAGGCATATACCAAATGGGGCATTGTACTCAATTACTGACTTAATGCAGGAGGAGTACAGAGAGGTAATAACCTCCTTTTTTCTGGATTCAATCCCTTTACTTATGAGATGAACCAAGTAAAAGTTTTTTTCCGACCACTCCCACTGCATAATAGTTGAATGTGAGATTGTTGTCAGCCTATGCACCCAGGTCTTTCATCACAGATTGTGTGCTTAGGGGTTTGCCATTGATGTGGTAATCAGTAGAGGGTGTGTTTTTGCTGAATGGTATGATAATATATTTTTTTTGCATTTAACTTAAGGCCATGACTTTGGCACCAGTCATTTCTTGCTGTGAGACCCTCTTGTAGTATGTAAACTTCATTTGGGGAGTCAATGACAGCACCCAACTTACAGTTCTCTGCAAACTTGGTCAACCACAGGCCTTTTGTCTTTGCTTGGACCTCTGAGAAGTAGATGCCAAACAGTAGGGGTCCCAGGACAGATCCATGGGGAACACCACCAGTGACAGGTCTGCTGTCAGAGGTGGAAATGCCTATTTTGACCTTGTAGGTCCTATTGGTGAGCCACTTGGCTACCAACCTGATGAGACAGGGGTTTATGCCAAGTTGTGTTAGCTTTTTGATGATTCTCAAGTGGGGGATTATGTCAAAGACTATGGTCAAGTCAAGGTAAGCTGTGTGTACTGACTTTCCCTCATCCAGGGCCTTGGTGACAATGTCAAAAAAGTCAACCAGGTTCAACAGGCAAGATCTGCCCTTGCTGAATCCGAACTGGGTGGGGTCAAGTGCTTGGAGATTGCCTATGTCCTTGTTTTTGAGCTCCATAGTAATATGCTCCATGGCTTTGCAAATCAGACTTGTCAAGCTAATGGGGCAATAATTTCCAGGGTCAGTAGTGGCACCATCTTTGTGCAAGGGGATGACAATGGCAGTTCTCCACTCTGCTGGAATGAAGCCTGTACTTAGGCTGTGGTTGAATAGGGTGCTCAATGGAAAAGCTAGTTCTTGCTGGAGATGGTGCAGAATACAGCCTAGGATAATATTAGATACCATGGGAGCTGTGCTCTTTGCCTTGGTTAGGGCCTTTAACACTTAATCTATGGAGATGTGAAGTGTGGGACAAGTATTGGAGATGTCAAAAGGGCCTTTGGGGGTATCAGGGAGGTGACGTTTGCACTGAACCTAACTGCTAGCAGGATGGCTAAGTCAACAGAATCAGTGTAAGTGGTACCATTTAGTACTAATTTGGAACAAACCTGGGCTTGCCATGGAGATTCCTGATGTAACTTAAGAAGGTTTTGTGGGTTCCCTTTGTTTTGGAGTCTAGTTTTGATTCATAATTGGCTTTGGAGGTTTTCACTAGTGATCTAATTTGCTTGTTGAGGCTAAGAAGGGAGTTTTTTAATTGGGAATTTGTGCCTTTTTACCCTTGGACAACAGTTTCTTCCCTTTGTTGTAAATCCTGCTGATAGAGGATGTCCACCAGATAGGTTTGTGTTTCCTTTTGGAGCAGGTTTTAGCTCTGTTGGGTATAGCTGAATCCATACAGTTGCACAGGTGCTTGTGTACTGCACTGCTGTACTGTTCAGCACAGTTGTCTGCATCCTCTGGGGGGGGTGGTGGTGTGAAGCTACTAATACCCTCACTTAGGAGGTTGTAGTCAGCTTTTGAGAAGTTTTTATTCAGGCTATGGCTGGTGGGGTTGGCCGGGATAGAAACTTCAAATAAAACAGACCAATTGTCTGATCTCACCAGCAAAGAACTTACTATTGGAGCAGTGCAGTGGTTGCCCATGTTGGTGAGAACCAACTCCAGAATGTTATCTCTACTTGTGGGTTATATGAAAAATCCCTTGCATTACTGACTGAAGAGTTAGCAGTAATACCTATCTGTTAAACTTCCCATCATTTATCTTTGCCATGATGGACTAACATGAGCATTTGAACATGTTCGTTAATGGAAGCAACTGTTTTACTTTACACAGATGAGCAATTCTCTGAATCACTTGACTATGTAAATGCCTTAACTCCAGCATTTCCACTGGAGATCAGATGGCTAATAAGTGTAGGCTACTACCCCAGAATGTCTCATTAGTATTTAGAATGTGCACAAAGACAGCACACTATGGTACCGCACATCCTTGTGTTAACACACCTTGAAAGGTCTATCTCTGAACTGGAAGTGGTTACTGCAAAGTAAATACTTTGTGTACACTTCACTGTGACCGTTCTGAATTTCTCTATATATTTTTGTAGGGATGTAGAAGATACTGAACATGTTTTTTTTAAAAGTAAACATTTTTTGAAAGGTCTTACAACAGGAAATATAGATCTTCCTATATACAGTTAAAATTATCCCTGGGTTTATGTTATGGGGTATGTAGATGGAATGTTGTCAGAGGCTACTGTCTTATGCTGAATATTCACATTTTAGAAAATATGGCTAATCTTAAATCATCTGTATTCATAGTTAATGTTAAGTTTATAGCATTATGGTCTGAAAGTGGTCAAGTCATTATAGATACATCACTTATTTTAGGGTATATATTATTTGGTACAAAGACCTTATTAATGTTTGTTTGTGTACCCAACCAATATGAATAGTGAGTATAAAATAAGGAATAATGTTCTCTTATGTCTTTAAGGTTCATCTGATTTGTAAAGTCCTTTAACTTCTTGGCTGGAGATGTTAGATTTATTTTACCATTTTTAGAAGTATCATTGCCTGCTAATAGGCAGTTAAAATCGAGTCTATATTACCATATCAAATGGTAACAATCTTGAACGCTCATATGAGTGAAAACACAGGTAAACAAACTTGCTATTGTGGGGGGCTGCACCCCCAGCACCCCCCGCTAAATATATATTCCAATTCCGAGGTCGCAGTACAGTGAGGAAAGGTCAAATATTTCAATCCTCACTATACCACGACCCCAAAAAACAAGTTTGTTTACCTGTGTTTTTGCTCATATGAGCTTTTGAGAGTGTTACTATTCAATATGGTAATATAGACCCATTAAAATCACCTGTTGCTATAATTTCCCCTTTTGCATTTAAAGTAATCAGGTTCAGATATTTGTCAACATATTTAGTACTCAGTCTTGGTATCCAGTATCTATTAATCAAAGTATAATACTTCCTATTGATTTCCAAAATAACCATGCTTAGCATCCCATCTTTATCTGAAATTGTATCTATAATTCTTAGCACAGTATAAGTATTTTTCCATAGAGTAAGAGTTCCCCCATCTCTTAGTCTTAAAACAATAATCAGCCAGACTGGTATAGCCATTGAATGAATACTTTTGTAGATCTTTTTTTAATAGATGGGTTTCCTGTAAAAAGATGATCTGGGCTTTATGCATTTTGATATATTTAAGCAAACCAGCTCTTTTGACATTATTGTTCAAAGCATTAATATTTAATGATAAACATTTATAAGCTATTGACTATAATGTGTATGTTATTACTGAAATACCCTTCTTCCGTGTTGACTTGAAATCTACTGAAAACTTACTTATCATGGATACATAACATGTATTAAGCACTACTTTCAAAAACCCAAACTATTTACAAACACATACATGAAACATAAAGTTTCTGGTTTAGTTAAAAATTTAACTAAACCATCCATCCACCACCTCTCCAATACCAAAAGACACAAATTATCCATCGCTGCTTAGAATACAGTATAAAAACAAAAAAGAAAAGCATTATAAAAGCAACTAAAGAAATCTGAATCCATGACATATACATTAGAATGAGAATGTTCAATATATCTGAAGCTATATGAATATGTCACATATGATAATAGCACCGCTAATATATAGATATGCCAGAAATACACATCAGATCAAAGTATGTATAAACATTAAAAGCTGAAGGTTAAGAAGATTGTCAATATTTCCAAGATATTTCAAGAAACATCAAATGATTTAACCATTTAGTAAGTCATTATATATATATATATATATATACATATATATATATAAAACACTTATTATAACATAACTATTACATTTTTGCAATTATACACATATTACTCATAAGTATTAACAATATTGATGCTGACATCTTTCATCATAAAGGGGGGGGGGGAGAGAGAGAGAGAGAGAGAAAGGGGGGAAGAGAATTCCTGCTTACATAACTAAGTTAAAAGACTTTAGGAAATGGATAATGAAAGAAATAGACATGTTTATGGAAACAAATGATAATGGTGAAGTGACTGATACTATACTATGGGACACCTATAAAGTTTATATATATGGCAGAATAAAATACTGGTACCTTAAAAAAGGAGAGAGTGGGACAAAGAACTTTTAGACTTACAAAAAAAAATAGACAAGATAAAAATGGATGCAAAACCAAATAAAGTAGCTGATAACGAAATTACTAAGTTAAATCAAAAATACTTAGAAGTTCTGAATCATAAGGTAGACATAAACCTGGAAAAATTGAAATTACAATCGTATGCTGTAAATCCCAAATATGTACATAAAATAGCAGTAAGATCCAAAAATAAATAAATAAACAATCAAAATCTCATTAATGAGATTAATTATAAAAGTGGTTGTTCAGTTAAGAGTGCATCTAACCTAATGGGTATATTAGAAGTGTTCAAAAACTACTATAAAGATATAAATAATAACATACCACTTTTGGAGACAGATAATGTAATAAATAATGTTATTCAAGAACATATAAATACTAAGGTGTCAATGCAACAAAATAACATATTACATAAACAGATAACACTAACAGAAGTGAAAGAGCAAATAAAAAATGTAAAAGATAATAAAGCTCCAGGACTGGATGGAATAACTCTTGAACAATATAAGATTTTCTTGAATATATAATAAAGAAAATGATGACTGCACTTACTATGGTTAAGCAAAAATGTATAACACCACCATCATGAAAATACTCAATTATCTCCCCCATATAAAAACAAGGTAAGGACCCCCAAATCTTGTGATCTTGTTACTAAACACTGATTATAAAATTTTCATGACAATATTAGCTAATAGGATAAAGAAAATATTACCTAATCCAATACATAATGAAAGTTCATCTTAGCGAATGCTCACATGAGCGAATATCCAGATACTCGAAACTGCAATTGTGGGGGGCTGTGCCCCCCACACTCTCCCTATATATATATATATATATATATATATATATTCCATCTCCAAGATTGCACTACAGTGAGGAAAGGGCAAATATTCCCATCTTCACTGTACCACAATCTCGCAATTGCAGTTTCAAGTACCGCCATATTTGCTCATGTAAGCATTCGCTAAGATGAACTTTCGTTCATCTAATATAAAACCTGATCAGACAGGCTTCATTCTTCAAAAAAAAGTGCAAGATAACATTATTAAATTACTATCATTAATAGACATAGCATGCAAATACAAAAAAACAACTTACTATTATCAGCCTAGATATAGAAAAGGCTTTTGATTTGCGTTTATATTACGCTGTTAAAAACTCAAACTGTCAACAGCATAATAATCAAAATGAAAATGTCAAAACCCCCGAACATCGAACACACACACAAAAAAAAACATCCAAACACAAAACAAATTGCTCTATGCAGGGGGGCAAGCCCCCTGCACCCCCCACCCCCGCTAATTAACTATACCAACAATGAGATTGCACTACATTGCTGTAAATGGAAATATTCTCTTATGAAGATTTCTGTTAACACACGTGATGACTTTCGCTTTCGACATTTTTTTGCTGACAATATCAGCTTCAATATTGTCAGCTACTGACAGGGTGAAGTAGACCCTTTTATTCTATTAGTTGGTCTTATCTACAAATATTTATGATTAGTTTTGAATTCTCCTCAGATTTTGTCAACTTATTAATGAAAATTTATAGTGGGGCACAAGCTTATATGAAAATTGGATTACGTCTATCCTCACCACTAGAAATCCTCAAGGGAACTAGGCAAGGTTGCCCTTTGTCACCATTATTGTTTTCTCTTTCTGTGGAACCTTTCACTACATATATCAGAAACAAACAAAATACAAAAGGCTTTCAAATTAATAAGGACTATTGTCTTAAGATACAATTATTTGCTGATGATATGTTGTTAACGTTGGGTGATATTGATGGTTCTTTGCATGATGTTATAAATACCTTAAGCAAGGTTGAAATAATTTCAGGGATTAAATTTAATCCTAATAAATACAAAACATTACTAATTAACAAAAAGATCAACAAAAACCTAAGAGAGAATAGCCTGTTTAATTGGGAGAATGACGTATTACAATATTTGAGTGTCAATATAAAGAGTACATGGAAAGAGTCTGTTAGACTAAACTACAATAATTTAATAACCACCATTAGTGAACTAATCTAAAGATGGAATAAAATGTTCTTCACAGTGGAGGACAGGCTAAATTTAATTAAAATGATAATTTTGACTTAAAATTTAGTTTTATATACAGTCATTGATACTACCCCCTCCCAAAAACATATTTAAAAAAATAGATCCCATGGTAGTTAAATTTTTATTGTTCCCCTTAAAACCTAGGATTGCATATAAATGGCACATTAGAGCTTTGAACAGTAATGGGATAACATTCCCTAGCTTAGATCTTTATTCCAAATCAGTTATAACTAATGCTATATTACGTTGGATTTCACCTACCTATATATCTGGTCAGAAAACAATACATGATATTCATATAACCAATGTTAGAACTATAGAAAATCAGTTTAAGAAACAATATTGAATACGTAGAGTCCATTGGCTTTTACGTGAAGTTTGTTCATTTAATAAGAAGTTTGATCATTTTTCTGATGGAATTAATCAAATATTTAATAATTTTAAAATATAATTGATTGTAATTACAACATTAATCAATTTATATTTCTTATATTCCCTATAGCATACTCCCCTGATTGCCTAGATACCTTTATCAATGTGATGCAAAAATTAAAGGAAAATAACTTGATATTCTGGCATCCGTTTATTGAAAATAAGAGTATTAAACCACTAAACTCTCTTTTATGTAGTTTTGATAATAGTCAAGACAGTTGGTTGTTTATACACTCATTACGCCAGTTTATAGAAAACAAATGAGAGTATCTATCAACCTAGAGACTGAATCTATACCTAGTTTGATTCAGCTTTTTATTAGGTGTCTTGAAAAGACAGATAATCAAAAAATTAGTACCTCACCTATTTGTAAGATGCTAAGAGAAGACACTCTAAGCTTTGACTCAGATTTTTGGAATTATTATGTAAAGATTAATGGAGAACAAATATCTGAAAAATCCAAAAAATGTTACTGAATTCTACATATGGTACCTCTTTTTCATTATATTGGAGATTGTATACATGGAAATTTATGAATAGGAGTTTCTATACTGCACATAAAATAAATATACTCAAAAACAGTGAAAGTAAATGTTGGAAATGTGATGAATTACTAGAGGCCAATTGGGCTCACATGTTCATTGAATGTAGAAATGTTGTTCAATACTGGAAAGACTTCAGATATTTTGTAAATGCTTTACGGTCTGATAAATGTCATATTTCTAACTCACTAATCCTATTCAATGTTCCTATACCTAATGTAATACCTAAATCTCAGATTCAGTTACTCTGGTTAATTCTTGCAATTGCCAGAAAAGTTATTACTTTGAACTGGAAAAGTATTGTATTTGTTATATGTACATTTGCATATGTTTGTAATGAAAACAAAATAAAAATGTTTTTGAGAAAAAAAAGAAAATATGGCTAATCAAATGTTTTAAAGTGTAGTGCAGATATGTGTGTATTGTTTCTGCAAGACAGTGTATAAAAATCTTCATTTACTTAAGAACTGCAATCTTTGAACTTGAGCTCATGTTGTGATTTGCTCTGAGAACGGTTCTCTAATATTAATCTTGATATAAACTTAAATGAAAGCCTGTCCTTTTTATTAAGTGATCGATTTTCTGCATCCAACTGGGCTACTACCAATTCAGGCAGATGGGACCTCAGTTTAATATGTCATCCAAAGGATACCACACTCAGGAATGCAGCACCCCCCCCCCTTTATGCTGCGCTGTTGTGTCAGTATTGGAAAAATCATCCAAGCTCTTAGGCGGGACTAGAATCCACAGCCTTTTGACTTTTCAGCAAAAGAGGCATGCATGATACCTACTCATCCACTGATGTTTTCAAAAAGAGCAAAAGCAGCTAACTTAGGTAAATCTTGCAGAATCAACCATCAATTACCTTTGCCAAGATTCTGTCTGTATTATAGCTATTATGAACCACACTGATTTTTGATTAATGCCCATATTTCATAGGCAGGATGATTGCTTCTTATTTTCATTTATACTCAGAGTATTTTCTCAGACAAAGCAGATATAATGGGTGATGACTGCTTGTTTTACTAGTTACTTTGTCTTTATATTAAGAAATAACTCTCCTAGCCTTTCAGAGAGTAGCTATCTCCAACCAGTTTGAGACCAGTGAATATGGGAGATCAGAGGGTGAATAATGAATTCAACAGGGACATTCTGGGGATAAGCACATAAGAATACCATTTTACAAATGGTATTTCAATTGTTATTAGAACAGAATGAATAAAATAGTATAGAAAACACATCACCATATGATACCAAAATATGAGTGAACAATTGTTGAAAATGATGTTCTGCTGCAAGGAATTTAATTGCATTTACTTATTTTTCTTCTAAAAGCAAGAAATTGTCATATATGTTTGATTATGTCAAAATGTGAAAACCAGCCCTAAACAATTTTGTCTGCTTTAATTTCAGATCTATAGGATTACAGGACTACAGCCATGCTAACTACATTCTTTGGAAATTGTAGCAAATATACGAAGCATTTAAGAAAACATTTGAATTCAGAATATATCACCTCATAAAATGTGATATAAATGGCATTGTAATGCTTTCTTTTTGGAATTTAAGTCATATCTTTCTTGAAGACAAGAACTCTGTCTAAATAGTTAAGTTAAATCATTCTGCAGCTATTCTACTGTGTGAAGAACTCAAACTTAATATTTTAAATAAATAATGAAAAAAATAATACAACAAATGCAGGATTAGCACATATTCATGTTTTAACATACTTTTATCCAACAGCAGGAAATTGTTTTAATAAAATTTCATATGCTTCACTAAAGACACAAGGAATCATTATAAAATGTCTGGACAGGATGATAACATTAACAGTTCATCAGTGGAAGAATTTATCTTAGTTGATTTTTCACATCTCCAAGACTTTTACACTGTACTTTTCATTATATTTTCTTGTATTTATCTGACAGTCATTTTTGGGAACTGTACCATTCTTGTGGCAGTTTTAACAAATGAAAAACTATAGACACCTATGTACTTCTTTCTATGTAATCTTTCTATTACTGATATATTATTTACAACTACTACTGTTCCAAAAATGCTAGCTTTGTTTGCAGCAAATTCTAATAATATCTCATTTAGTCTGTGTTTTACTCAGCTTTGCTTTAGGCATAGTTTTGGTTGCAGTGAAGCATTTCTTCTTGTAGTTATGGCATATGACAGGTATGTGGCTGTCTGCAAACCTTTATATTACAGAAGAATTATGACCAACAATGTTAACGTCTTACTTGTTGCTAGCACTTGGATACTGCCTTTTGTAGTTTTGTTACCAAGTGTTATTCTAGCATCAAAGCTTCCTTTTTGTGGCCCAAACCAAATCTACAACTGTTTTTGTGAACATTCTGCTGTTATTAGATCAGCCTGTAGTGATATAACGTTCCATGTATTCCTTGGGTTTTCTATTACAATGACAGTCTCTTTTATGCCTTTAATTCTTATTGTCTTATTATACATTAAAATACTTACTACTATTTTTCAAATTGGATCTATGGAGGAGCATCTTAAAGCTTTCTCAAAATGCAGCTCCCATATAATAACTGTTTTCACATATTATATATCAGTCATTATTGCTTATGAATCATATACAGTGGAGATCTCTGACAGTTTGCATGTTGTGGCTACAATTTGTGTAACAGTATTAGCTCCTTCATTAAACCATTTAATTTACACATTAAGAAACAGAGAAGTCAAGGATGCAGTAACAAAGCTTTTGAGTAGATTAATAACTCAGTATTCATGAATATAATATCATTCTTAGCAAAAAGAACTGTATTATTGCAAATATTTTGGTTTTGTAGACATCGGTTATTAAAATGTATGGTCCTGTGCATTTTGCTGCAAAAATATTTATAATACTGACTTATGAATTCTGAGAATTATGTAAGGAGTAATGAAGGCATGCATTCCATGTTATTTTAGAATCATAAAACATCATTTCACTTGACCTTTTCATGTTGTACAGCAAATGAATTGTCCTGGATATTAACTTATCTTGTACCAAATGTTCATTTTTAAAACTATGTCTGTATGACTGAAAATTATTAGAACAATATCGAAGGCATTCATTGCGATGCTACTTACAGAATTGCATGGGATAACTCTGTGAGCCTCCAGAAAATCAGGCTAATGCCTGTCAATTATATTACTTTATGTTGTGCGGTTTGTAACTTATAATTGTGTATAGTTATATTTTGTTTTCAGATGTTGATCCATGACAGCCATTATATCTAAAGAGAGGTTATAAGAAATGTATTTGTTTTCCTGTTTATTCATACACTTAGCATGATGTTTAATTGACTTGTAATAAAGTATAAATTAAGGCTGCCTTGTCAGTTGTGTGCTTGATTGATTTTTTTGTTTGTTCATGCATATATAAAGTGATTTTTCATTGACGTTTAATAACATGAAGACTACTAAAAAAAACGCTACAGCAACTAAAGCGGAATGCCACAGGAATCAGCCACAAAGACAAAATGAACTTTTTTAGCACTTTCTTCCACTTTAATTTTACTTGGACTTCTTCAGAAAAACCAGGATGCCTCCCTACATCCTGGTTTTATTCTGTGAAACAGGAAATTATGTTATATTGTATTAATTACTGTCGTATTGCATTTTACAATAAAAAAATCAATTAAATACATTCGTTCATGAATTAATAAAAAATATATACACAAGTATAAATATATACATTTAGTGGTTATGTTGTAACCATTGTCTCTAAAACAAGATTTTTTAAAAAATGTATAAACCCTCTATCAAAATGTGTAATTTGAAACTTACAATATACTTGCTTTTTAAAAAATGTAACTGGTGATTTAACACACTCAAATAAAAAAGTATTATTCATTTATGTACATTTCAAAACTTCAAATAATTCATATTTGGATTGATTTGCACTTGATATATTCTACGTGCTTGTTTGATGAATTAATAATTCACTACTACCTCACAACTTAGCGACATAATTTTGTATACTGTGGTGCACAATAGTACTTAGACTCCAATAACTATCCACAAAATCTATCCTGTGAAGTCAATATAACCAACAATCTACACTGTGAGTGCGTGACATTAGCATACTCATGTATAGATGTTAACAAAGAAATGCTGTTCGGTTTAAACAACCTAAGACGTGTCACCTCACACTGGAATTACCAGACATTTATCCAACGTACCGAGCGAGACCCTAAAAATGAAATTCTTTTGCATGTGGGTCTACTGCTGGCTACTTGTAACCCCACCAACCTCAAAGTATATCCGGCCACCTGTTGATGGAATGAACTTGACCGAATATAGAAACCTATCACTGGTGGGTACTGGTGAAAGTGAATGGGTTCAGATGGATCTCTAACCCACTGACTATAACCTATTAAAAATTGCTGTGAGTGATAAAAAGCAAAAAAAAGGAAAGGAAGAAAAAGAAAAAGGGAAGAAAAGAAAAAAGAAAGAAGAAAGAAGAAAAGGGGGGGTGAGGGGGGGGGTGAGGTTGTGGAAAACAAGAAAAAAGGTACTCTATACCTAACATGACTATTGGTGAATCTAAATCTATGATGAACATTTGCATGGTTGTATGCTGAAAGAAATGCCCAAAGCAACTTATCTGTCTATCAAGAAGCATTTGATGTTGATCCCTTCATTTAGACCAGGTGGTACGTCTGCCCCTAAGGAGCCACCTGGTCTAAATGAAGGGATCAACATCAAATGCTTCTTGATAGACAGATAAGTTGCTTTGGGCATTTCTTTCAGCATACAACCATGCACATGTTCATCATAGATTTAGATTCACCAATAGTCATGTTAGGTATAGAGTACCTTTTTTCTTGTTTTCCACAACCTCACCCCCCCCTCCCCCCCCCTTTTCTTCTTTCTTCTTTCTTTTTTCTTTTTTCTTTTCTTCCCTTTTTCTTTTTCTTCCTTTCCTTTTTTTTGCTTTTTATCACTCACAGCAATTTTTAATAGGTTATAGTCAGTGGGTTAGAGATCCATCTGAACCCATTCACTTTCACCAGTACCCACCAGTGATAGGTTTCTATATTCGGTCAAGTTCATTCCATCAACAGGTGGCGATATACTTTGAGGTTGGTGGGGTTACAAGTAGCCAGCAGTAGACCCACATGCAAAAGAATTTCATTTTAGGGTCTCGCCGGCACGTTGGATAAATGTCTGGTAATTCCAGTGTGAGGTGACACGTCTTAGGTTGTTTAAACCGAACAGCATTTCTTTGTTAACATCTATACATGAGTATGCTAATGTCACACACTCACAGTGTAGATTGTTGGTTATATTGACTTCACAGGATAGATTTTGTGGATAGTTATTGAGTCTAAGTACTATTGTGCACCACAGTATACAAAATTATGTCGCTAAGTTGTGAGGTAGTAGTGAATTATTAATTCATCAAACAAGCACGTAGAATATATCAAGTGCAAATCAATCCAAATATGAATTATTTGAAGTTTTGAAATGTACATAAATGAATAATACTTTTTTATTTGAGTGTGTTAAATCACCAGTTACATTTTTTAAAAAGCAAGTATATTGTAAGTTTCAAATTACACATTTTGATAGAGGGTTTATACATTTTTTAAAAATCTTGTTTTAGAGACAATGGTTACAACATAACCACTAAATGTATATATTTATACTTGTGTATATATTTTTTATTAATTCATGAACGAATGTATTTAATTGATTTTTTTATTGTAAAATGCAATACGACAGTAATTAATACAATATAACATAATTTCCTGTTTCACAGAATAAAACCAGGATGTAGGGAGGCATCCTGGTTTTTCTGAAGAAGTCCAAGTAAAATTAAAGTGGAAGAAAGTGCTAAAAAAGTTCATTTTGTCTTTGTGGCTGATTCCTGTGGCATTCCGCTTTAGTTGCTGTAGCGGTTTTTTTAGTTTCTCTTATTTTCGGGCAACCGAAGGAGTTCTTGAATTTAACATGAAGACTACTGTTATCTCGACAGTTGTTTTGTTTTGTGTATTGCTACTTAAAACCTAAATACTCAAATAATTCTGCCTTGGTAAGGCAATATAACTTAGTAAGAGCCTATAGATTCACTCTTCACTGACATAATTAAACCAAAAGGTATAAACAAAGAGGCTATTGGTGTTTGTTTATCTGATGGAAACATGTTCCAGAGGTCCTAGCCTGACATTATCAGACTACCACATTATTCACACCTCAGATGCACTTTCTGAATTTCAATGAATATAACCATGAATGAAGAACCTTCAGGTTTCAGTATGGATTTGGAACATTACAGCAGACTATGAGCACTTTAATGAAGGGTAAGATAGTTTATACCCAAATCACTAAAACTTCACAATTATGATATATTTTTTTAGAACTCTAACACCACCACATCTTGTTAAAGTTAAAATCAAAATTGTGATTTTCTGGGAGGGGCACGGCCAAGATGGTGGCTAACTAGCAGCTCAAAGCTTTTGCTCTGCTTTTATTATTTTTCTCTGACAGGATTTTATTATTTTAATAGAAACTTAATTTTGATCAGATATATAACCTATAAACTTATACTGATATTCTTCTGAACGAAAATTTGAATTTGGAAGCAGCATTTTGTTTTTTTTTTTTTTTTTTTTTTCCTGCCAGTGTAATTTCTGATTTTTCATCTAACATGAGTCACTCAAAACTGAACTCACAAGAAATCTGTATAAAACAGGAACTTCAGAGTACTGTAGGGAGTCTTCAAGAACTCTCTATTAAATTAGATAAACTGGAAACAAAAATGGATTATCTAAAAGAGGACTGCAAAAAAAACCCAGATTTTTTTAAATGAAGTATTAAAACAGCAATCTACTCAGAAAGTCATGCAGAATTTCTACTAAAACAAAATACTTTGTTGCTAGATAAAAATAGAAGATTTAGAAAGTAGTTCTCTGAGAAATAATATCAGGATTTATGGAATCTCGGAGAAAGAAGAAGTGGACAATTTGATACATTTCTTAAACAACTGGTTGCCTAAAGCTCTTAGTTTACCAGAAGCTCTCTTATTTGGAATTGAAAGAGTCCATACGTCCCTTTCAATATCTTAATTAAAGAAGAACCCTCCTGTGACTATATCCATTATTGTTAAATTTCGGTCTAGTCAAGACAAAGACTAAATATTGAAGTCAGCCTGGGCTAACACACCATTTAAACTAAAAGATAATGTCATCAGATTTGATCATGACTGGGGCGTGGCCAAGGATGAACACAGGATAGCAGCAGATTTCTTCAGCTCCACCAATTTCATTACACTGACAGGAATTAATTACTTAAAAAAATAATTTTTAAGTAATTTTCTTTCTAAATATGTTTGTTTTATATAGTTCTTGAACTATATCTAAAAAAGAAAGGAAATCTTAACAATATTCCTGTCAGAAATCACTTTGGAAATTTTCCTGTCAGTTTATCAGTCTGAAATGAGTTCCAGTAAGACAAATTCTCAAGACTCCAGCATCAAGAAAGAACTTCAGTCTCTGATAATTATAATCCAGCAACTTACTGCTAAGATGGATAAAATGGATACTAAAATAGACACCTTCATAGAAAAAACTACAAAACAAATAGACTTGTTACATATAGACCTGCAACAACAGAAGATCCAGATGACAGGCAGAGA